>NW_022196914.1:8780624-8786865 GCF_008632895.1 Mastomys coucha
AGGACAGCCAGGGCTACACAGAGAAACCCTGTCTCGAAAAAACAAAAACAAAAACAAACAAACAAACAGAATCTATGTTTGTGTTAAAACAATACTTGTGCCTGGCTTACTTTGCTTACTACAGCAACCTTCAGTTCCATTCATTTTCCTGAAAACGTCATGACTCATTCTTCCTTAGGGCTGGTATCCTATTGTGAATATGCCCCATGCTTTCTGTGCACAGGCTGACCCCACATCTTGCCTATTGTGAATAGTGAGGCAAAACACATGTGTAGAGTTATCTCCCATGGATAGGTACCCAGGAGTGGGATAGCTGGGGCATACATCAATTTTCACAGTAGCTGGATTGAGTGACATTCACCAACACTGGATAAAGGTTCTTTTTCCTGTGCAACCTCAGCAGCAGTAGAGGCATTTTTGAGAAGTTGGATGAATGCCATTCACAAAAATGTCCTTCACTGGCTTAGTAGCCAGAAAAATCAAGAGCAAAGGGCTGCTTTAGTCTGGGACTATAGTTTACTCCTAAAGAGCTTGAAACGCTGGGGCTTTAGCCCCGTAGTAGAAAGCTTACCCAGCAGATATGAGGGCCCAGATCTGATCTCCAGAACCACACACAAAATGTCAGCTTTATGAAAATTCATCAGAATAGCCACATCTGGAGCAAGATGGCCCTTGGTTCAAGTCTCAGCAATGTCACTTGGATCTTGAACAATACCTTAACCCCAGAGACCAGTGTTTAGCAATGGGGCTGTTGGAATAGCCTGGATGATGAACAGGATGGCTGTTTCCTTGTGTAGTACATTAGAGGCCAATAAATATCAACCCTTCCCCTCATGGTAGATAACTACAGGTCCATAAGTTGAGTTACCTGCTATTTCTGTCCAGGTTGGAACCTCCCAGAAGGTGAATTTACAAAAGGGAGTGGTCAGACTGAAACTATCCCAAGAATCGGGCAAAGGGGAGTAGTTAAGTCTCAGGAAAGGGAAAAACCAAGTTCACCTGGACAGACAGAATGTCAGAAAGGGGTTTCAAAACTGGAGCCTTAAAAAGGAATGCACCCTAGAATAGAGACTGTGAATGCGCTTGAAGCCCAGCAGTACAGTACTGACAGCTGCCTGAACCCCAGCCATTGTGCTCAGAATGCCAGGGGTTGTGTGTACCCTTCAGGTAGACGGCTCCTGCAGAAAACAACACAGTCCAGCTAGTTGCAGGCCTTGCTCTTTGCCAGTAAGAGATGAGAGAGATTAACAGTGACCTTTGCTTTTGCTTCCATGTCCATCTGGCCAGAGGTTGGGTCCCTCACTCTCAGAGCCACTGTAAGCTTTCTGGCCTCACTTGAACTCTGAAGATGGTCTTAGACATATTAGAAGTGGCCCGGAACTCAAGGTGGAGTCTGGGAGCTTGGCCATCCTGAGCAGGATACTAGCTCAACAGGCCCCATTCATTTGAATTTTGTAACATATATACACAGCTCACACTGAAAAGAGAGGACTGCTACAAACCAGTCAGGGACGTGCGTGTATGCATGGGTACGTGTGTAGGAGTGCAGAATCACTGCCTCTGCTGGTATCTGCTCACCCCTGACCTATAGTCAGAACTACTGCTCCCTGATCTTGTTACAGACTTGTTACAAACACTTGGATGATCTTGTCTTGCTTCCAGTGACTCAGCTAGCTCTCAAAAGTGCCTTTCCCAAACTTTTCTGAGCAAGGGTTCCTAAAACTCAGTTGTTTTCACATTAACTGCTTCAGTATACTGCAATAGACAGGCGGCACAATGTGTTCAGAGAAGGCTGCTGCAGTCTCGCGAATCTTCAGCTCTAGAAGAAAACCATGCTGGTATGAACAGCAAATGCCGCTGCTTTCTGATGGCCTGGCTTTACAGGCATGAGCAGGTGAGGGCTTGTGAGTCACAAGGGCACGACTCAATAGAGCCAACTTACAGAACCAGCCCCAGGTGCCTGGCAGTAGTGGAACAGGTAAACAAAGTGTGGTAGAATCTACAATGGAGCATTATTTGAGCCATACAGAAGAATTAATTCTTTACAGGAAAATGAATGGAACTGGAGATCGTCATGTTAAGCAAAATAAGCCAAACCCCAGAGAGAAGAGTATTTTGTATGTTGTAGTTTTTTGGGGGGGGAAAGAGAACGAGGGGATTACTAGGAGGCAGGGTGGGGCCAGCAGGGATGCCGGGGAGGATAAGAAACTACTGAAGGGTAAACATGACCGAAGTGTATACCTGGTGTGCAGGTATGAAAATGTCACTACAAAAACCACTATTTTTAATAAACTGCATTTTCAAAAAAAAAAAAATATGAGTTGGAAGCTGAGGCTCTGCAGTTGTAATTAAGGATTCATTATAATAATTATATCAATTATTATCTAATTATATGAATACATGCAATACTAGATTTGGATGGACTCTCAATGCAGAGTATCCTTAAGGGAGACACAAAGAGGAAAAGGAAGAGGTTGGGATGTTTGCCTGTCACCCAAGCACAAAGCCTGCCTCCAACTTCCAGGCACTGGGGCAGGAAAAGGCCCCTCCCTCGGAACTTCTAGAAGAACCTAATCCTGTGCTCAGAGAGCAGCTCTGTCTCTACCACCCAGGTGTGATGCTTCTGAGGACCCAGTGACGTCTCCCCTGTTAGATTCTCAAGTGCTGTGACCTACAGCTTATGGAACAAGATGTCCAATTTCTAAGACCCACTTAAGATGATTCTGTCCTGTTTTATGTGGAAATAAAAACCATTTTAAATGTATTACTCTGCGACCATGTTTTAAATTCAGCTTTCATACTTTTTAAACATCAGAACAACTTTCCCCTTTCATGAATGACATACCCTGCTTTAGTTAGCTGGGATTATTGCATAAGGGCAAGAGTGATGTATGGGCTAGGATTTAAATACATATCATTTGAACTTATTAGAAGTATGGATTTTATAATGGAAAAAAAAAGATTACTTAGCCATTATAATATGGGCAGCAGAAAAACCAACCCTGCTGTCTTAATTCTTCCATCTTAGGAATTTTTGAACTTTATGTAAGATTTTCTGGTCCGTTTTTAAAATGTTCGTGTTTAATGTCTGCATGACAAGATGCGAGAGAAGGTTCCCAGCTGTGATGTGTAATCACTTCTCAAAGCACACAGTGGTTCCCCTTATCTGGGATTTCTCTCTCCAAACTCCCCCTCCTCACACTCAACTAAAGTCTGAAGATGTTAAACAGAAAACTCTAGAAATGAACAGCTTGTTCTAATGGTTCACTGTCCTGAGTGACACAATCTCTATACACCCTGCTCTGCTTGGCTTGGGGTGCAGATCACCCCTCTATCTGGTGCATCTCTGCTGTATACCCTATCTGCCCCATGATTGCTTGCCTAGCCACCTCCGCTATTAGATGTGCCATTCCAGTGCTGCATTTGAAAAAGCACTTAACTTTAACAAAGGTGCCAAAGTGTTCAGGGAACGTCTGGAGATCCAGTAATTCTGAAGAAAAGCTGCAGCATGCATTCTTAGATTTAAAATGTGAATATTCTCACTTTAAGGAAGGGGAGAAAAACATGCTTAGGGTCCTAATAAAGAGGGCATCGTTTGTCTCTGAAATTGCAAAGACTGAATGAGACAGCTGTGCTGTTTTTCTGTCACTCCGGGAACTAGGAGAGTAAAAGGCAAGTGTGTGTGATGGAAAACGTATTAAATGGGTGTGTGTGTGTGTGTGTGTGTGTGTGTGTGTGTGTGTGTGTGTGTATGCCCACTGCATGCCCAGGGATTGGTGCTGCCTGTGGGTTCAGGCATCCCCTGGGGATCCTGAAGCATTTCCTCACTAGGGTAGGGGCATCTCCATGCTGCATGGGGGGTACCATTTCCACTTCCAACCAGCAGCTAGCCTGAGCAGAACAAGAGATGTGCGACATAGAACAGTTAAAACTCCTATTCATATCTTTTTGTTTAGTGTGTATGCATGTCTGTATGCATATATGCCATGGTCAGAAGACAACCATGGGTATCAGTCCTTCCCTGCCCCCATATGGGACCTTCGAGTGAAATAAGATGGTTGGGTTGGGCAGGCAAGTGCCTTTACCTGTTGAGCCATCTCACTGGCCTCAAGGTAAGACTTGAATTAGATGAGTTGTGCTGGCTGGTTTTGTGTGTCAACTTGACACAGGCTGGAGTTATCACAGAGAAGGGAGCTTCAGTTGGGGAAGTGCCTCTATGAGACCCAGCTGTGGGGCATTTTCTCAATTAGTGATTAAGGGGTTAGGGCCCCTTGTGGGTGGTGCCATCCCTGGTCTGGAAGTCTTGGATTCTATAAGAGAGCAGGCTGAGCAAGCCATGGGAAGCAAGCCAGTAAGGAACATCTCTCCATGGCTTCTACATCAGCTCCTGCTTCCTGACCTGCTTGAGTTCCAGTCCTGACTTCCTCTGGTGATCAACTGCAATGTGGGAGTGTAAGCTGAATAAACGCTTTCCTCCCCAACTTGCTTCTTGGTCATGATGTTTGTGCAGGAATACAAACCCTGACTAAGACATGAGTCTAACTTAAATGTTTAGAGGTACTGTTTGTTTGGGACAGGGTTTCATGTAGCTGAGGTTGCTCTCCAACTCACCATCTAGCTAGCCGAGGATAGCCTTGAACTTCAGATTCTATTGCCTCCACCTCCTAGGTAATAGGATGATGCAGGTGCACTCCCGTGTGTGGCTGGGGGTGGGATGGGGTGGGGACTCTTGAGAGAGACAGAGAGACCATCATTGCTATGCTCCTCAATAACTTCAACCAATGAGCATTTCTTTTGCTTCCGGTCTAACCACTGATCCCCCATGTGTTCATCAGATGAAGTCTAAGTGGATGGGGGAATCACAGAATGAGTGACCCCACGCACTCAGAGGATGGAGCGGATCATCTGATGGGATCTAGGTCTCCTACTCATAAGACCATGAATCTGTTCTCTTTTGCATTCAGGCCTTGCTCCCAAACCATTCTGTTTCAGAAGAAAATCCTTGCGCTATAATAATCCTTGCTCATTTTCATTCACACGGTGAAGGTGTGACCCATCATCACCTTTTACAACATCACAAACCTCTGGAGGCCTTGGTCAATCCCTGGCTACTTTCCAGCACTGCCCACTGAGCCAAGGGTGGGAGAGCCTGAGTTGGTGTCAGTTACCTAGTCAGAGTGCCTAAGTGACGGGTGATGGCTTCTGTGTCAGGAGCCTCAAGAGGTATCAGGGGTGCCGTTACCTTACCCTGTCTCCTCATCAAGCACACGGAACAGATTGCTGAAGAGCAATGAAGGTGAGAAGAAAGTCTACCGCTCGCCTTTACAGACTAGGGAGCTAACCTGTGCTACGACTGTTCTTTCTTTGCCCATTGTCTTACCATACTTGACAAGTTATCAGAGCACCTGTTAACACGGTGACAACTCCCTCATTTCTCACAGGGTTCGGAATGCTAATCTTGTTAGTTAGGCATGGCAGACATGTCAAGAATATGACTGAAGATTCTGGTATTTGCCCTGCCCGGACCTCACCTGAAAGGCCTTATGAGTGTCACTACCGGCAGCATCATAAGCTGACCACAGACGCCTGAGAGACAGACGAGGAAGCTGACAGTCTATATCTAGTCTATCCATGGAACACTGTGAGGGGAGGCAGCTCTTCAGGGAGCCTTCCGTGCACCTGGTCCAGAGAGACTCCCTTGGAGAGGGTGTTCAGAGAGAGGAAAGCTGCAATTTCAGGAACTTGCTGAACCCATGACAGAAAGAGATCTGAGAATTGTCTTTGTAGGATGGGAAGTGTGTGTGATTTTCCCTGGGGCATGGGCAGGTGGGATTCCCGCCAGCCAGGACAGAAGACAGGCTGTGGAACTGGCTTTCCTTGGTAGCAGAAGACAGTGAAGGTCTATGATCCGTGCAGTTTCCATCTATGACACAGCAGTGGAGCTCATGGTATAAAACAGATCTTCAGAATTTATTATTTCTGTCCAGAAGACATTTTGCACTTTCCTCTCAATGACTCCCCAACTTGTCTTCCACCAGCCCTTGGCAACGCCATTATATTCTCTGCCGCTCTTGATTTCAGCTTTTTAAAAAAATGTGCATTGGTGTTTTGTCAACATGTATGTCTGTGTGAGGGTACCACAGGTACCACATCCTGAAGTTGCAGACAGTTGTGAGCTGCCCAGTGGGTGCTGGGAAGTCTTAACCACTGAGCCAGCTCTCCAGCCCAATTCTTTTTTTTT
>NW_022196914.1:8786947-8787627 GCF_008632895.1 Mastomys coucha
TCGAACTCAGAAATCCACCTGCCTCTGACTCCCAAGTGCTGGGATTAAAGGTGTGCACCACCACTGCCTGGCCAGCCCAACTTTTTAAGTGAGATCATGAGCTCCTTGTTTTTCTATATCTGGCATATTAGTTTATTTATAATAGCATGCTCCAAGTTCATCCATGTCATAAATAACATTTACTTTCTTTTTAAGGGGTGAGTACTATTCCATCATGTACAAATGTAACACCTTGACTTTATCTACAGATAGACACCTGGATGAGATTCCTTGTCTTTGTTATAATGATTTAATTTCCAACTTGTGAACAGAATTGTTCCTCCGCTCTTAAAACACAGATATATTTATTTTTGTTTAAGTGCTTAACCTGCATGTATATATGTATGCATGTATGTATGTACGTACGTATGTACGCTTGTGTGCCTGGTAACAGAGGAAACCAGAAGGTGGCACTTGAAGTTCATCTTCCCTGGAAGTGCAGTTCAGGGTGGTTATACGCCACCATACATGTGCTGGGAACTGATCCTCCCAACCCGTCAAACAGCATCCAAATCCTCTTAGCCGCCGAGCCATCTCTCCAGCCTGCCCCTGTTCGCAGTCCTCTTAGCCACTGAGCCATCTCTCCAGCCTGCCCCTGTTCGCAGTCCTCTTAGCCGCCGAGCCATCTCTCCAGCCTGCCC
>NW_022196914.1:8787741-8792677 GCF_008632895.1 Mastomys coucha
TCCAGCCTGCCCCTGTTCGCAGTCCTCTTAGCCGCCGAGCCATCTCTCCAGCCTGCCCCTGTTCGCAGACTCTTGACGCTTTATTTTTGTAGTATCGGTGATAACTGCTCTTTCATTTACAGTCTTACTTGTTGGAATTCTTTACCTCTTTTTTTTGTTATATCTCCCTCTCTTCCTCCCCACTTCCAAGACAAGACTTTACTATGTAGTCCTAGCTGACCTGGAACTGGAAATGTAAACCAGGCTGGCCATGAACTCTCGGAGATGAGCTCCACCTGTCTCTCTCTCCCTAGTGCTAGGGTTAAAGGCATGAACCACCACACCTAGTGTTGTTTTCTGTCTTTTTCTAGACTTGCTAAATGTTCATCCCTTAAGAAAATCAACACCTTCTCTTTTCTACTGGTTTTTGACCCAATACTGGAGTGCCTGCTATATAAAGTAACAGCAGATCTGAAGGAGAAATGAACCATTTTACAGCAGAGGATGTCCAGGTGACATTTCCAACCAGAGATAGATCGTTCAGAGAAAAATCAGAAAATTGCAGATCTGAACACAACTATGGGCCAAACAAATTGAACCAATTATACAACATACTCCCTTTAACAGCATGCATATTCTCCAAGACCATGGGGACCATTCTCTAGAAACAAATGTGAGGCCACTAAATAAATCTTAACACACTTGTGAAGACCACAATCATATCAAGTATCTTTTCCTAACACACCAGGACGAGTCCAGCTGTTGATAGAGAAGAAACTGGAAAATTCACAAATATATGGACACACACACACACACACACACACACACACACACAAAGGAAAAAGAAAGAAATCAAAAGGATGGTCAGAAAATATCTTAAGAGAAATTAAAGTGTGAATCTCAAGCCATCCAAACCCATGGGAGCAGCATAAGAGTTCTAAGAGGCGGATTCCAGTGACAATGCCAATCCAGAGAAAGAAGTTCTCAGCCTTAAGGAACTATGAAAAGTGTAAGCTGCTCAGCATCAGAGGAAGGAAGGAAATAACACAAGCAAGCAGAAATATGTAAACACCGATCAGGAAGACAACAGAAACAAATGCAGACAAGTTTCTCTCCGGCCTTAGTTTCTTCATCCGAAAAGGGCAACCATGACAATGAGATATTAGTTAGACATAACATAAAGAGTGAGATATAACGTTGCATGGCTTAAAAACAGTTGGCAATGACTTCATCCCAGCCTACTGCTGCACATACGGAGAGGAGGCAAACACCAATACAAATCCCTGCCCTCGAAAGAAAGGATTGAGAGCCCATATGGAGTGCAGGAGATGCTGGACAGCTGGGAATCAGCCACAGGGCCCTGGACCACATGGCAGAGAGTGGCAACTCTGTGGTAGTGCCTGGAAAAATCCAGGTACCCACCAAGCAAGTCATCCTTGTGAGGTGGCATCCTGTAGGACTATCTGTGAACCCACCCCATGCAGGAGCGCTAGCTCAGCAAGTTTCTACAAGGGTCAGTGTGGCACTGTTGGGTTCCTGTGTCGACCCCCTGGCTCCTGTGGAGATGGTACCTCTCCAGCATACCTGGTGCCAGGCCCTGCTGGAGGATCTTCCCCTCACAGCTGCAAGCAGGTTTTATTCATGCTAATTGAGATCAAGACTACCTCGAGGAAGGTTCTTGGTCCTTTGGAAACCTCAAGTCTGTGCTACATGGCATTCTCCCTGGAATGCCGTGTGCTTTTGAGGCATTCTGTAAGTTAATGGTCACTTGTCATCTAAAACCAGAGCTGACTCCTTCGCCTTCTGCACTGGGGCAGTAATTAGGAACGACAGGAAAACAAACTCAGAGTATCCACGATAATAAAGAGGCAGCACTTTTTGAAACATCAAGAGGATCTTACAAAAACATTGAGATATGGGGTTACGGTTTCCAAGTGCAAAGCACCACGAGAAATGGGGTTTTAAAAATAATTGTGGCTGCTGTAATTTATGTGTGTGTTTACCATAGGATGGCAAGCACACTGGAAAACCACAGAGCCTGGGAAACACTCTTATAAACATGTTCACATTCGGGGTAAGTATACCACGTCCCATCACCGCAAACCATCCCGATGTGACGTGTTCACTGCCATGCATTTACAACCTACAGTGTCTGCCTCTCCCCTGCTTCCTGTACTCCTAGTCTTACTTCAGACAGCTCAGCCCTAGAAAATAAAATACGTGCCTATCTCTTGCTACCACTTTTGCAGACTGCTTCAATGTTTAGCTCTTCATCCCATCTGGAGTTTCTCTCTCTGTAGGCTATAAGACAGTATTGAACTTTATACTCCTGCCCCACAGAATTTTACAGCTAATTATTTCAGTAACACTTACTCATTACTCCGTCATTTAGACCTGTTTCAAAACATGAAATTTCCATATGTGAATCTTCTTGCTATACACGGGACTGTCTTGACTCGCTCCTCTGTTCCGTGGGTCTGTTTGTTGAGTCATGTGCCATACTATCTTAATTACTAGAGCTTTAAAGCATAACTCACAGACTTGTGAGAACGCACCCTGCCTCTCTTTTAGTTTGCAAAGAATTTCTGAGTTCTTCACTCACTCTCCTCCCTTCCAGATGAATGTTAGCTCAAGTAAAGCCCCAAATGATTCTTCTCAGATGTTTTCGTTGTGGATTTAAAACCAATTAAAATATTTTGAAGAGATGTCACTTATTTATGGGTAACAAAGGAATATAATAGAATCTAGAATTCTTAAATGAATGTTGTGCCAGTGGGATGGCTCAGAGGGGAAAAGCTATGTTGTGCACATCTGACAGTCTGATACTGGTCCCTGGAACCTCTAATGGTAAGAAAGAGCTAACTCCTGAAAGCTGTCCTCTGAACTCCTGAAAGTTGTCCTCTGACCCCAACATGCATGTTATGGAACCTGCCCCTGAGTGCGTGCACGCACGCGCGCGCGCACACACACACACATGCACAGAGGGAGTAAGAGAACAAGAATAATAAAGTTTAAAAAAATATCTAGAGTCCATTCACCAGCTGCAAGAACTCGGCGATGAATGTATATCATGAACTACTGTTCTTTAATTAAGGTTGTAGTAAAGTAAGGCTTTCCTCAGTGAAAAGCAGCAACCAATTTGCTTCACCAGCCCTGGTGATCATCACTGAGTCTTTAGATTAGATCTCCAGGTGCTGATCAGCATCCCACAAGCCTGCAACTGAGGTCGTGAAATCCGAGGCTTTCTTTAAATGCTAGTTCTTGAGATCATAAATCAAAGGGTATAAATTCAGACATTTCCATCACAAAATTATTTCTAATCACTCTCTTTCATGACATCCCTTCTCCACTCTAACCTGATTTTTTTGAGTGCCGTGCTCATGATACAATTAACTATGGGCACTGATGTCTCAAAATCATTACCATAGACTTTCAACAGGACACATCCAACTTTAAACTGAAGGTCGTTTAAAAAGATGTTAAGTTCTGGCACCCCTGTCTATATACAACTTAATTACAACTTAATAAAGGGGCATAGTGTTAGAAAAGTGGTTGATTTCCTTTAAAGATGCTGACTAGAGTTTTTTTTTTTTTTTTTTTTTTTTTTTTTTTCTCTGTGTAGCCCTCCTGGAACTCACTCAGTAGACCAGGCTGGCCTCGAACTCAGAGATCCACCTGCCTCTGCCTCCCAAGGGCTGGGATTAAAGGCATGCGCCATCACCGCCCGGCATTTTTTTTTTAAAGATTTATTTATTTATTATATGTGAGTACACTGTAGCTGTCTTCAGACACCCCAGAAGAGGGCGTCAGATCTCATTACAGATGGTTGTGAGCCACCATGTGGTTGCTGGGATTTGAACTCAGGACCTTCAGAAGGGCAGTCAGTGCTCTTAACCGCTGAGCCATCTCTCCAGCCCCTAGAGTTTTAACAGTACAACAAAAACCAGTGTAACTTGGTTCAAAATGTACTCAAGAGATGGAAATAAAACCTACACTCAAAATAGACAAAAACCCAATGGTAATTCCTGCAGGCAATGCAAGCAAGCAAACAAACAAAAAAACATGTTCACCTAAATACTTTACAAATGTTTGGGTGTTTTGGAGCTATTAAACACTGACAATCTAGAATTATTAAGTGCAAAGATCACAAAGGAAAGAAAAGAAAGGAAGAAAGAAAGAAAGAAAGAAAGAAAGGAAGGAAGGAAGAACACTTCTCTTTATCCAAGAGCAAAAGAAGAGAAGAGGGTTTAGAATACCTTCTTCATGATCACATGGCTTTCTCTACAGTGTAACCACAAATTCAAAGAATCAATTGCCCAACCAAGTAGGTACATATATACACAGGAATGCTATTCAGCAGTACAAAGCAACCCACTCTTTTTTTTTTTTTTGGTTTTTCGAGACAGGGTTTCTCTGTGTAGCCCTGGCTGTCCTGGAACTCACTCTGTAAACCAGGCTGGCCTCGAACTCAGAAATCCACCTGCCTCTGCCTCCCAAGTGCTGGGATTAAAGGCGTGCACCACCACCGCCCGGCCGCAACCCACTCTTGATACATAAAACTGTGTGGATGAATCCCAAATGCATTATCCTGTCTGTGCTACTTAGTTTCACTGTCATGACCTTGAACATGGTCCGTGGCTACCAAATCTTCCTTGCTTTTTCCCATAAGCCAAGGTCTCTGCACTTCCATTGCCTTCTGTGGGCTTCCAAAATCCTGCAAGCCTGAATATTTTGCCATGGAAGCATGCGCAACTATTATTGTTAGCATTCTGTCTAAGCTCCTCCCCACAGTTACCTGGCAACAGCCAAGGTAGGCCTGACCCACTATAAAAGGGGCTGCTTGCCCCCACCTCCCTCTCTTGTTCTCTTGCTCTTCTGCCCTCTTGGTCTCTTGTCCCCTCCCCTTCCCCCTCCCTTCCCATTCCCTTTCCCCTACCTCTCTTCCCTCCCTCCCTCC
>NW_022196914.1:8792693-8861569 GCF_008632895.1 Mastomys coucha
CTCTCTCTCTCTCTCTCTCTCTCTCTCTCTCTCTCTCTCTCTCTCTCTCTCTCTCTCTTTCTGCCTCTACTACCCCCCTAACTACCCTCCCCATGCCCTGAATAAATTCTATTCTATACTATACCTTCGTGTGGCTGTCTCTCAGGGGGAAGGGATGCCTTGGCATGGGGCCCACTGAGACATCCCCTTCCCCCATACCTCACCACACCCCCATAGAACATATCCCCTTCTTTAGTTTTTTATGTAAACACATCAATTATCATGTGATGAATTCACATATTCTTTTAGTTTGAATTCATTCTTTATATTTTATGTACATTTTCTCTTTGTGCCTTCTTTCCCTAAACCTGTGCAACTCGGAGGAGACACATAGTGGATGCCCAACACTGAGGCTAATTACCATGGACTACACATCTCTTCCTGGCCAAGCAGGACCATTTCCTGGGGAGATGAATAAAGCTTTATTTTAGGGGGAATCTGTTTGTTGAACATCTGCAGCAGATTTCCACAGATATTAAAAGCTGTCTGGTTTCAAATCAGACTTGGAACTCACAGTCCAAACCTCTGTCATTTTGAAAAGGCTAGATCTTGAAGCTTTTGACCACCCGGGACAACAGAAGAGGTGGGAAGGAAGGCAGCCACTGCCTTCTGCATACCGAACGACGTCCTGGGGCTTGTATGTACTTGCTCACCTGTAGGATCTGCTCTAGAACATGGTGGGAAAGTGATTGCAAAAAGAGCAGAGGGTGTGAGATGATTCACCGGTGGCTGACAGAGTCACCCTAGCCAGGAAGCGAGAAATTAGTTTTTCCATGGGAATCCTGATTCCTTCTCCCTGACCCCAGTAGGCTGTTAGTCCTAAGAAAGTGTTGCTCTGCATGTAGAGTCCATATAAAGCAGTGGTTCTCAACCTTCCTAATGCTGGGTCCCTTTAATGCAGTTCCTCATGTGGTGGTGACCCCAACCCTAGAACTAATTTCCTTGCTACCTGCTAACTGTAACTGCTACTGTTGTGAATCATAATGTTACTATTTAATATGCAGGACACCTAATAGGTGAGCCCTGTGAAAGGGTAATTTAACCCCCAAAGGGGTTGCAACCCACAGGTTGAGAAATGTTGACATAGAGCCACTGAGCAGAGAGGGTGTCCAGGCTAGGTTTTGCTTTGTTTTTGTCAACTTGACACAAGTTAGTTATTTAGGAAGAGGAACATCAACTGAGAAAATGTCTCTATTAAGATTGACCTATAGGCAAGTCTGTAGGGAATTTTCTGGTCTAATGATTGATGTGGGAGGGACTCAGCCCCTTTGGTGCAGTGCTACCCCTGGGGCAGTGGTCCTGGATGTTACAAGGCTGAGCAAGCCATTGGGAGCAAGACTGAAAGCAGTGTTCCTCCATAGCTTCTGCTTCAGTTCCTGCCTCTAGGGTCCTGCCTGGAGTTCCTCCCTGACTTTCTCAATGATGGACTGTGATGCTGAAGTATAAACCAAATAAACCCTTTCCTCTTCCAAGCTGCTGTTGGTCCTAATATTCTAATTGCAGCAATGGAACCCCTAACTAAACACAGGGTAAGTGTCTGGGGAAAGTGTACCCACCCTGATGCTGCCAAGACTACTCAACAATGACTACGAGCTTCATGCATTCCTCTCCAAAGCCCTTCTGGTAGCTGCATTTGACTTTCACATTCTCTTTTATGGGAGTAGGTGCAGATCTATAGATCCCTCCCCTTCTCACTTGAGCAAATTAGGTACTAAAGAGTAAAGAAATCAAATTAGAGCCCAATGGGTATTCCAAGTGTCACACCTTGCCAGCTGTGGAAGCATCAGAGTTCTTAATGTCACTAGAGTTTGAGTCTAGGATGGAGGGCTATGCTTAGGTTGAATTTATTCCAGAAACCCATATGTATGGGCATTTGACCTTTGCAATTCTACTACAATACCCCAGAAATAAGATGCCCAAGGCCTAGAGGATGAGCCAAGGAGCAAGCTCTTCAGATATTAACCCATTGGTCTCCAGTCTGTTTGGGACAGCCAGGCAGTTTACTCTCTAAGCCCTGGTCTTCTCGATTATCAAAGCAGGGATCTGGATCTGGGTTAATGAGTCTACAGGAATAGTTTCCAAATTTGACTAATTAAATAAATAATCTGGCAAGCCTTATTTGAAGAAAACAAAGACCTTGCTTTGTACAATGATACATCTTCATCATGTAAAATGTTTAAGCAAAACAGACAAGTACAGTTAAGACATGCGATCGCCAATGAACCTATTAATCACTAGGGACAAGCTGACAGTGCCACAAAGACATTCTGTAAGGGCTTCATGCAGAACTCCTCTGCACACCCAGGGCTCACACCCCTAGAGCCAGCAAACTATTTTGTGAACTGCCTACTGAGGGCATGTACCACCCTCAGAACTGTTCTTGGGGACAAGTGACAACATGGCAACTACAGCTAGCCCTCAAGAGATCTGTACAATCAAGAACTGCTTGGGGCCTGCCAGAGGGTTCAAAGCGTAAAACTGCCTTCTCCAAGCCTGTTGCTATGTTTGATCCTATTCCCAGGACCCACTTGGAGGAAGAAAAGAGGTCATGAGCTCTCTTGACCTTTGACCTCTCACCTTCACAGATGTGCCCTTACACATATAACCACAAAAATAAATAAATCCTAAAACAAAACCAAAAAGAAAGAACCAGCCAACATGCTTTTGTCCTGAGTAATACATTATTTCATGACATTGCCTATGGGCGGACATTGTAGTGCTTACTCAAAGTAAGGTGGCTGTGATGTCACTGGGCCATATGATTTTAAGAGACCCCCATCATTTGTGTGGTCAGTCATTGACTGAAACACGGTTATGTGGCACATGACTACATAACAACACATATATTAGGGAGAATCTGCTCGGTAACAGGGCTTCCTGTGTTTCTCAAAACGGTGGGCTGTCTTAGGGATATGTAAATTGTCCCACAGTAAAAAGGTTGAACCGTAAGGGTCACACAGTAATGGCCCCATCTCCCTAATTCCTCTCCTCAGAAACAATCCTCAGTGAATGAATAAGTAAGCAACTGAGCAAATAAGGGTGCCCAGGAAAAACCAGATCCCACCCAGGAGAGCAATCCACATGGAAGGAAAAACAAGAGAAAGGAGGGGCTTGGGATATGTTATGGTTTGTATATGCTCAGCCCAGGGAGTGGCACTATTAGAAGGTGTGGCCTTGTTAGAGTAGGTGTGTCACTGTGGGTGTGGGCTGTAAGACCCTCATCCTAGCTGCGTAGAAGGCATTATTCTGGTAGCAGCCTCCAGATGAAGATAGAGAACTCTCAGCCCTCCTGTACCATGCCTGCTGGAATGCTGCCACATTCCCACCTTGATGATAATGGACTGAACCTCTGAACCTATAAGCCAGCCTCAGTTAAATGTTATTCTTTATAAGAGTTGCCTTGGTCATGGTGTCTGTTCACAGCAGTAAAACCCTAACTAAGACAGGATAGGAGGGAGGGAGGGAGGCAAGAGAAGCTAGTGAAGGCCATGTACACACTGAGATCCTGGTGTGATTCTTCAGCTCTAGGTATACCAAAGGACATGAAGTCTTGCTTTCTGGAATACCCCTTAAGACCTTTCCATGGGAAGCCCTCATTGGTAAGGAGTTCTTTCCAGAGAAGGTAAGATTAAAGATGACAGAAACAATGACAACAACAAAAAAGAAAAGAAAAAAAATGAAACAAAAAGAAAAGAGAAGAAGAAAGAAAAGAAAAGATGGCAGAAACATGAAGCCACAGGGAAGACTCTTTCCCTTTCTTGGGAATCTGTAAGTAAGCCTGGCTGAGGTTTGCTGCTGCCGGAGTCTGTGGGATCTCATTAGTGTCAGTCGGTCTCCAGGCTACTGATCACTTCCAGTGTGCAGACAAAACTGGAATTCTGGACATCTGTAGCCACACTGTGAAACCACAGTTGACTGTGACCTAAGACGTTTCACCAAAGCCAATGGCACACCTCAGGGAAGATGGCCTGTCCTTTCTGGGGTCTCTGGGGTAATGTCATCAGAGAGATCTGCTTGGGTTGTGGAAGTTCAACCCACCCCCTGCCACCAAATGACTTTATCTTTAAATGTCTGTAAACATCCTACACAGATATACAATTGTATCTTCTAATGATAAGCTTATTCAAATGCCCCTGGGGAAAGAAGCCACACACCATGCTCCTCAATGTGAAGCATCTAGCCAGCTCCCATGCAACAGTTTTCATGGTAATGCTGCTCTCTTCCAGGCATGTGGGTGGAGGTAACCAGCTACAGACAGGCGTTGCTTCATGGTTCATGGCTCATGTGATACACACCTGTCCAGAAAAGCTCAGGAATCAACCCTCTGAGGTTGCAGCTGTAGCAAGGAATGAACATAGGCTTCGGCAGTCATGTGGGGAGACACGTGTGCACACCTTACAAACTCTGCACCGACACCCTATTAGTGTCTCAAGCTGGCCATGGCTCTGGGCTCTAAATGAGGCAACATATGTCCTCTGAAGTAGGTGAAGATGGCTGCTGGGCTTCCTCCTGTATTTCCCTTGCTGGGGCATCTCTACTTGTAGCCAAGAATTATGGCAGGTAAACTGTAAACCACACGGATGTATATTAAAGTTATGGGAAGTGAGTTTGAGGAAATCGGTCCTTCATTTGGACTGCTGTAGGCCATGGTCAGGATGCTCTGTACTCATCAGTAAAGCAGAAATGTCCAGCCCCACCCAGGACTTACTAAACAAACCTCCATCTCTTCAAGGCCTTCCGGTGATATAGGTTAGAACACACCAGAGTCCTACGTTAATCTTTTCTTGTCTCACAAATGAAATTCTAAGCATACACCAAGTAGTGGAGCATTTAGAATAGGGGGATAGGGGCTTCTTCTTTTCCTCCCTATTTGGTTTGGGTTTCTTTTGGTTAGTTAGTAAAGTCACAAAACAGTATTTAAAAAAATTGTGTGAGTGTATGTGTGTGTGTATGTGTGTGTGTGTGAGTGAGAGAGAGAGAGAGAGAGAGAGAGAGAGAGAGAGACAGAGAGAGACAGAGAGAGAGAGACAGAGAGAGAATGTACCAAAGGAGGCACAAAGAGGTGTCTGAACCTGGGAAGGTGGAATTAACAGATGGTTGTGTGTCACCCAATGTGGGTGCTAGGAACCAAACTGAGGTCATCTGGAAGAGCAGCTTGCTGAGCCATCTTTTCAGTCCAATCAAAACATACATACATGCACATATATATTATAGAGTTACAGACCAATTAAATTGAAATACAATGCCATGAATATTTAAAAATGTATAATATTGTAACCCAGATGCGTTGCTTTGTCCACACATTAAATCTGAAGATATGGCAGCAAGTTTATTACTAGACTCCCCCCACCCTTGGTGAAACAAGGTTCCAGTGTCTACAGACCAGTCTCAAACTTGAGACCCATCTGCCTCAGCCTTCAGAACTCTGGGATTACAGGTGCCCCAGCCTAGCTGACAATTAGAGAAGGAATGCACGCAGATGATGCTGAGACACCTGCTTCAGATATCATGTGCTAGTTCTACTGGTGGCAAAGTGGCCACTCCTGATACTACTGTATTATTCTGCCTGCATCTATCAGAAGCAGAAGCAACACACACATACACACACACACACACACACACACACACACACACACACACACACACACACACACAGAGGCTGGCCCCAGACTCAGAGATCTATGTGCCTCTGTCTCAGGACACTACATTTGAGCTACATTTTGGTGACAGTAAACATTAAATATTCCCCTTCTAGGTCCAGGGCACTTCCCACCCCTGCTCCCCTAAATCTCTTCATAGAATCTCTAGGTTAAAGAAGGATGCTTCACCCTTCTCTGCAGGACTAGGCACATGATGCACCAGGGTGAGGGCATGGGGGAGCTGCACTCTCAGAGGCGAAAGGGGAGGGGGGATGAGGGGAAGAACTCTGTGAGGGGGGACCAGGAGGGAGGCCAACACTTGGGATATAAATAAATAAATAAATAAATAAATAAATAAATAAGGATGCTTCAGGATCCCGTACAAGTCGGGCAGTGGTGGTGCACGCCTTTAATCCCAGCACTTGGGAGGCAGAGGCAGGCGGATTTCTGAGTTCGAGGCCAGCCTGGTTTATAGAGTGAGTTCTAGGACAGCCAGGACTACACAGAGAAACCCTGTCTCGAAAAACCAAAAAAAAAAAAAAAAAAAAAAAAAAAAAAAAAAAAAAAAAAAAAAAAAAAAAAAAAAGGAAAGGATCTCGTACAAAAAGAAAGAAGCAAATGCCACCACCGCTGGTATCTATCACTTCCATTGTGGTGACCTGAATGCAAATGGCTCCCATAGGTACATAGTGGAGCGGCATTATTAGGAGGTGTGCCATTGTTGGAGTGAAGTGTGTCACTGTGAGCTTTGAGGTCTCAGATGCTCAAGCCAGGCCCAGCTTCTCTCCCTCTCCCTCTCCCTCTCTCTCCCACCTGCTCATACTCCTTCTCCAGGACCATGTCTGCCTGCATCATGTCTGCCTGCATGTCACCATGCTTGCTTCCCGTCATCCAGTCCCAACTAAAGGGTTCCTTATAAGAGTTGCTGTGGTCATGTGTCTCTTCAAAGCAAGACATGCACCTATCAGTTCATCCAGTCATTTCCTCTGATAGCTGCTGCCTTCACCCTGTAGGCTTAGGTCACCCGGCTTCCTCCTCATGAGCCTAATACAAACAAGCAACTTGTGTGTTAATGAGCACGGAGGATCCAACTCTTAAGTTGGCTTCTAACACTTCTGAGCAGGGATGTCATGCTGAACTCAGAACACCACTGAACAGAACAACCCAAGTAATCCTACTTCAAAGGGACTGTGCTCGTCCCCTGGCATAGCCACTTTCAAACAAATGTTGCTTTATAGCAATGGCTGACACTGAGCTCTTAACTGTCCCTCCTGGGCCAGGCTCCCAGTCTCTTAGACCATAAGCATCTTTTCTGGGTGGTTTTCTAACCAAGAGAATGTGACACTCCCTCCAGCCATGTCAACTGTGCCTCTCAAAATAAGATTCATTATCAGGAAAAGCCAAATCGATTTGTCTCTGCATTTCAAAACCATAAACCCACAGCACCTAAAACGGCTCTGGGGGCCGTTTTCCCTGCACCCCACGTGCCATGAAAACAAAGGGGAACTAAGCACCCTCCCCAAGGAGCCTTCTGACACACAATGTGAACTCCTACAGAACTAGCCATAGCTACAGAAAGACACTCTTCTCTTAGAAAAAGTACAGCACGGGAGTACAATATGTTTAAAGAGAAGAAAGGACTACGAATTGAACATGGCCTTCTGTAACAATTTTTACGTGTAATAACAGCCCTGTTCCAGGTCCCTGGGAGTACTGTGCAAAAGCTACAGCCTGTGTCTCATCACACACACACACACACACACACACACAGAGAGAGAGAGAGAGAGAGAGAGAGAGAGAGAGAGAGAGAGAGAGAAAGAGAGAGGACTCACATTAGCTTCTTCTTACTTAAGTCTGCTCACCTAAAAGAACTTCTAAACCATACCATATGACCACCCTATACAGGCTCATTGCAAAATTGTTTTCTATGTCGCTACTGATCAGGGTTCCAGGGAGTGGTTAATTTGGGTCATCACCTTTGGCTTGAGGGTTACCTCGAGAATCAGTGAAACATGTGGCTGCAAGTGTCTGTAGGGGTTTTTCCAGGGAAGACTGACAGGGCATGTCAGCAAATGAGTGAAGAGGACATCTTAGATTTGGGTATATCCCTCCATGACGAAGGTGGAAGTATGGTGTGATTCTAGATCCTAGCCTTTGGATGTAGACTTACACAGCAGCACCACTGGGGCTTTGGGGCTGGGTTATTAAACTCTGTGCTTCGTTTGGAGGTTTCCCTGGCTCTCTGCTGCAGATGGCTGCCATGGCTGATCATGTGAGCCCATCTCATAAACTTACTCTTACAATTGCATGCATTCTTGGTTCTTCCTCTAGAGAACCTCATAATATAGACCCTAGCAAAAGTCAGAGTTGGAAGTGGCTGGAGAGTCACCCGGCCTATTACAAGGACCTGTCACAGTAACTCATGCTATAGCAGTTATCACTGGGATAGCCACGGTCACTGCCCTAGAAAGGTAACTATTTACAAGGCATGGCACCTTGACTTTGAGAATTCTCAGATTTTAGCATGACCTAGAGGTTGCTTCTGGAATGGATGAAGAGCCCATAGGCAGAAAGAACTAAAATTGATAACACTTTCCTCCCCTTTGGGAGTCCCATTGACGACAAATGTATGTCACTCAAAGGCTACCTGTATGTGTGTGTGCAGCTGAGGTAGTGTCTCATTCTGAAGTTCAGACAATCCTGGAACTCTGTGTTCCTACAGCTCCCAATGGCTTTGAACTCATGACAATCCTCCTGCCTCAGGTTCCAAGGTTATAGGACTGACTTATTTCTCCTCTTAAAGAGTTTAAAATAGCCAGGCAGTGGTGGCACATGCCTTTAATCCCAGCACTTGGGAGGCAGAGGCAGGTGGATTTCTGAGTTCGAGGCCAGCCTGGTCTACAGAGTGAGTTCCAGAACAGCCAGGGCTATACAGAGAAACCCTGTCATGAAAAACAAAACAAAACAAAAAAGAGTTTAAAATAACAGACTCTACTCGAATTTAGGATGTGATACTCAATGACTGCCACCCTAACAAACTCACTCAAGAATATCTATTTAAAGGCAAGTGTGGTGGTGGTACACTTGTGTAACCCTAGCACTTGGGAGAGATCCAGAAGAACCAGGAGTTCAAGTCTATCCTCAGCTACAATGGAAGTTTGAGGCTAGCTTGAGCTACAGTACACTCTGTCTCAGAAACAAACAATAAAACAATCAGCCAGACAAATTAATAAAGAAGAATTTCTTATATCAGCAGGGGGGGGGGAGGTAAGTTTGGAAGAGAAACAAAGTAGGCAATCCAGGAGAGGTAGGAACAGAGGGTAGGGCAGAAATACTTAAGGTACAATGTACACATCTGTCTTAAGGTTTCTATTGCTGGGACAAAGCACCATGATCAAAATGCAAGGTGAGGAGAAAAGGGTTTATTCTGCTTACACTTCCACAGCACTGCTCATCACTGAAGGAAGTCAGGACAGGAACTCAGACAAGGCAGGGAGGGACCTGGGTGCAGGAACAGATGCAGAGGCCATGGAGGGCTGCTTCTGACTGGCTTGCTCATCATGGCTTGCTCAGCCTGCTTTCTTACAGAACCCAGGACCACCAGCCCAGGGACGGCTCCACTCACAATGGGCTGGGCCTTCCCCCATCAATTGCTACTTTAAAAAAATGCTTCACAACCAGGTTTCATAGAGGCATTTTCTCAGTAAGCTTCTCTTCTTTCAGATAGCTCTAGTTTGTGTGTCAGGTTTACATAAGACTAGGCAGCATAACATCTACGAAAGTTTCAGAGAATATATATGTTATAATACATATATATATAATTATATGTATTATATATATTATATGTGTATGTGTATTATATGCATATCATAGCTATATGTATATATATACACATATATTATATATAAACACACATATATATGTATATATATACACATATATATGTATATACATAGTTTAATGAAAGCGGCAGGAGTTTGGTCAGGTGAGTAGGACCCCAAGGCACCCAGATGTGCCCAAGTCTGCTTCTCAGCTCTTATGTTTCACTCTCTCTTACACTGTTGGTTCACTTGAGGGACAGACTTAAGCCAAGCATGCTCTGTCCTGTGCCTTACCATGCTGAACTGCATCCTTTCTTGCTACTACCTGCTTGGCAGCACTACAGGGTTTCTCTGTGTAGCCCTGGATGTCCTGGAACTCACTCTGTAGACCAGGCTGTCCTGGAACTCAGAAATCTGCCTGCCTCTGCCTCCCAAGGGCTGGGATTAAAGGCATGCACCACTGCCAGGCTAGAAGTAACTTTTGTTTCCTTTCTAGGTCTTTATTGTTCTTCTGCCAAAACTGTCCTGAGCCTGTTACAAAAAGACAAATGTGATATTTTTCGACCGCTGGCTGGGAGGCAGGCAGTACTCTACCCCACAGGCTAACTGAAGCCTAAAATGTTGTTAAGCTGAAGGCAAAGTAGAATTTGGCTAGTCAAACAAGAGTGTTTTGGAAAGCTGACCCTTCTCTTGGTGATGGACGAACACTTCCCCTGGAAGGGACAGGAACAAGAGGAACTGGCAAGAGTGAAAACCAGCCATCTCATAAAGACTATAAACACAGACTCTGGGACTTGTGTCACTCAAGGGGATGTCGTCTGGTCTACTTGTGTCCCTTTTTGCTCCTTGACCTCAGGGGCTTCCACTGTTTCTGATTTGTATAGAGATTCTCAACTGTTAATTGTATAAGGAAGGCAGAGAGTTTTTAAAAACCCATCTTTTGGGTTGTTGTTGTTGTGGGATAAAGTCTTGGGAAAATACAATGCAAGAATAGGCCTGTCCAGTCCCTTAAAATCAGCCTACAACCGTGTTCTGTCTGTCCCTACCGTCCATCTGAGTCTGACTGGAACAGAGAGGTTTTTGACCAAATGGATTCTACGGACCACTCTGTATCTTTCTCCAAGTCACCTTCTGCTAACTTGCAATTTGCTTCACTTCTCCTATGCCAGGAAAGGAGGGAAGTCAGTGTTGAAATTAGAAAGGCAGAGAAACGGGTCCTCCTGTAGCCCATGTTAAATCTAGCCAACAGCTTCTAGACCAGTGGCTCTCAGCCTTCCTAATGCTGAGACTCTAACACATGGTGTGGTGACCCCCAACTATAAAATTATTTTGTTGCAACTTCCTAACTGTAATATTGCAATGGTTATGAATCATGATGTTAAGTATGTTTTCTGAAGGTGACCCCATAAAAGGGGTCACAACTCACAGGTTGAGAACCAACGCTCTAAACCCTGCTATTACTAAAAATATGGGCTCTGTGTTGGTCCTTCTGTTAGACGAGGGGTCACTTTCGATACTGTCATGTAAAATGCAGGTGAACTGATGGTTCAGGGAGAAATCATGTCAGGAAAAGCACTCCCAGAGTCTCAGATCACCTGCTTTCAGGGCCTAAACCTCACTGTAGAGGGAATCTCAGGATGCCTGCATGCCCAGTCACGCCTGGGTGGAGTAAATCAACGAAACCTGGGGCAGACATGCCTGTGGGGGCCAGAAAGCCACCCAAAGTTCTATCCTGTGCTGTACCACACAGTGCCTTCTCCTCTGTGTCATGGTGTAGATGAAGGTTGGCGAGCAGGAAGGCCAGCCACTTGATCTCCATCCCTCAAGAGTAGGCAGAGCTGTCACTGAGGATCCTGCATTCAATTATCCCTACTGAAGGAAGTACATAGGAAATACATAAGTAGCCTTCATCTTAAAGAGCGTGACAAGGGGATACAAAGCCAGTCAAGTCTATGCTGCTGGCTACTGGGCTGTGACATTGTTGATTCCCTTTCTACTGAAAATGTTTACAAACTCAAAATCACCGATTGTATTTGGCTTGACTGTTCCTCTCCTGTAGGTTTACAAAGCTTTTTAAAAAAAGGATATATGGGTATATATGTGTGTATGTGTGTGTGTGTGTATCTCATTGTCAGAAAAAAAGGGGGAAAGAAACAATAAATAGATGTTAGATTTCAGCTCTATTTAAATAGCCAAAGAGAGGAGACAAACGGCCTAGCCAAATATTTAATGCTGTGAAGTCTGCATAAACGAGTTGGCTCAATGAAGCTGCTCAAGGCTACTAGGATCAATATGCATCTGTGTCTTTAAGACAGGAGGAGTTGACTAGGCCCCTTCTGACCCTGAGATAGCAGGCAGACCAAGGCTCTGACACATAGTGTCACTCACACAAAGGAACCCCCCTGGGAACAAGAGTTGACCCTTTCTCTTGCCCCACCAAGAATGGCCGCATAACACAGCTCCAGCCTTTCTGGGTGAGCTCCTTGAACTCCCTCCCACGGCCTAGTTTAATGGGTTGGCTTCTAGAAGGATTGCAACAGTTATGCAAAATAGGTCTCTGAAGGTCTGAAATGTGGGTGCATACAGGAACAGCAGGTTGCTTAATCTCCAGCTTCAGCGTCAACCCCTTTGCTAAACACAGGCGAGGCTCTGCAGCTCCCAGGGCAGATTAATGACCCACCCCTTGCCATTCCACCAACCTGACTCCCCAGGGTTACAGACGCCATCTTGTTCCCAGGCTTTACCTCCCGTGAGGGACTGGAGTGTTGTACTTTCAGCCTTCCCTTACTGGTTTTCATCTGTCCAGCTAAGTTTCACTCCCTCCCCCCACCCCTTCTTTACTGACAACATTCAGTCTTCAAATACTGGAGGAGGATGGATGAAATGTCCAAACCCGGCACTCCTTATGAAAGATTTCCTGTGTGTCTGCAGTGGACAACAAGCTCCTTACAGAAGCCAGCGCTGGATCCAGGCCTGCAGTTTTTACACGAGTTGAACATTAGCAAGATCACCAGATTTTCCTTTTCCCTTATTAGAGATGACAGTAACAATGAGATACTGTGTGACGTGGAGATCTGGGTGTTCATGGGAAGGCCGGCAGGCTTTCACTAAGTGCTCTTAGGTATTCATAAGGAAACCTTGTTCTAAATGAGAAATCACAGTCAGCTAACGTCTTACACATACTGCGTACATATAGACATCTTATAGAGGCATCTTTTCTTTTTGAAGTGGCAATGTCAAATACTGAGACGGCAGAAGTCTGGCCAGCATTGACTTGGAGGAAGGAGTAGTGATTGCACAGGCCAGTCAATGTGTGGCTGCTTCTGTGACTCACAGATCAACGAGAGATGAAAAACCAATCATAGCCACACACTCCATTGACATGCTTTGACACCGATTTGACCCACTGACATCTTCAACTGCCTGACCGCTGCCCCTACAGTCCAACACTTTCAGAGGCAGTGGAGCCATTGAACACAGACCATGAAACAGCTTTCAAAACCACAGCCTATGCAAACTACTAGACACATGATGAGCTATGCCAATCATCTGTACGTACGCCCTGTCCAAGAATACAGAGAAACAGAGTTCTTACAAGACAGACTTTCTGCTAAGGAGTCGGAGAATAAATCCATGTTGTGAGCCTAAGCCTCCATCTTTGTGTCTCTGACTCTTAAAAGTGTAGAAACACATTCTTAGCTCCCGGGCCATATAAAAAACAGGCTAGAACAAGCTGAACTTGGCCCTTGGGCCATAATTTGTTGACCCAACTGCTTCCATAATGGGCCCTGTGAAAAGGCCGGTTCCTCAGCTCAGATCAAATCACACTATACACGGTACCTGGGGCAGGAGTAGTCTGAAGGAAGGGTGGGAGACAAACCTAGGCTCGGCAGAGTACAAGGCTGCAGCAGTAGGGTAGGAGCCAGAGGTTTCCTCAAAGCCTCCAAAGTGTTCTCTCTGTGTATAAGCTAGCTGTGGAATGCTGAGACACAGGAACGGGACAGTGATAGGTGTGGCTTAGGTGGCTACCCAGCTCCCTTGAGCCTAAAATCAAAACTAAAACATGGGCCACTACTGGCCATGGACAATAATCCAGCAGTCAGCAGCACCCCCCCCCACCCCCCCACCCCCCGCCCAAGCAGCGCCCATGGCTGCCTTCTCAGCCACAGCTCTGTGGCTCATAGGCTTTCAAAGTTCTGAGCAAAGAACTCCCAAATCCAGGCTGCAGCTCACTCTCTACCTACCTCCGAGGCTCACCTCACAGCAACCATGCATGTCATCGCTAACCTGCCCCAGGGTCAGCTCAACTGCACAGCATTCCGGCTTCTTCACTGGAGGGAAGAGCTATGTCAGGTCAGCCCTGACACAAGGAGAAGCAAGGTCTGGAAATGGGTCTGAAAAACCAGGCTGGGCTGGGCTCTATTTCCGTTCTGTTTCTCTTTCTTACCAGTCCCATGCCCCCACCACAGAGAGGATGTTCTGAGATTGAATACAACCACTGGAGACACAAATGTTTCAACTTTCTTTCTGTGCGGTTGCAGCCAAGACTGGCCCCAATAGAACATTCCCTGTTTCTGGGGGTAAGGACATTATTGTGACAGTTGCCAGCCCCTCCTCTGACAAACGTTCAGGATTCACACCGTATCTCCTCACTGATTTCTCTTTCTGACTTAGAGGCTAGGCAGAGGCAGACTGCCTCTCTGGAAAAAACCCCAGCACACTGGAGTTCTGCTCTGGATCCCAGACAATATCTGGATATTCCCCAGCTGCTAGCCAAAAGCCAGAAGGAATTAGCAAGCCCCTCTTTGGTTCTGAACTATAAAAATGTAACAATTGCTTTTTTTTGAAACTTGAAAAATCAATTTCTGGTCAACTATCTTCCAAGGCAGTTGTTCTAAAACCATGCTTGCTATGCATCATTTGCCAATTTAAAACCTGGTTTTAACTTACAGGCTGCAAGGTTTTGTGTGATTCACTTTTAAAAGTTACCCTTAGATGGATAAAACTAGTAACAAAGTAGTAAGAGAAAGGCTTTCCTGAGCAGCATCAGGCTACTCTTGTCGTTTCTTGTTCATTTCTCAAATAATTACCAAAAAAAAAAAAAAAAAAAGCCACCGCGAGTCAAAAGTTGTGGCTAGCAAGGAAATAGGACTCAAACTGGCTCTCCCGCCTGCTTCCTACCTGCATCGTAAGCTGGCCAGGTGAACACTCTCCACTGGGCTCCAGCAGCCACTTGCACAGGCTAGTTGCCAAAGTTCGCTGTGTTTTCTTTCCCTTCTCCATTCAGATCTTCACAGAGGGTTACTAACTATCAACAAAAAAAATATGTGAGCCAGGCCATTGCCTGCTCCAACTTCCTGCCTTGCTCTGCTGAGCATAGAAAGAGATTCTCCTCCAGCTTCACCTGCTGAGCTCGGCCCCACCCACATGAAGCACTCAGATCATTTTTCATTTATGAGTGCATCCAGCTAAACTGTGTATGTGAGGGTATAAGCCACACACACACTCTGCCAATGTGTGAAATCCGGACTGCTAAAAACTCCTTTAATTTTGGAAGAGTGAAGGGGGAAGCCAGTCCCTCGCAGCAGTCATGGGAGGTGCCCTTTTGCCTGCACCTGTAGGTCAGCTCTGCCCTCAGCGAAGGACAGCTTAGGATATGGACACAGAACACAGAGGCAGACTCAAGATTTCAGGCATGGATCAAAAAAATATAGCAAGTGTGTACTTCACATTCACTAAAAAAGTGACACCAGGAAATGAGCTGAGAAATGATCCACCCGGTGACCTAACGCTTCAAAGGGAGCTAAGTATATTTTGAATTTTAAAGGGCCAAGGTGTTTGTCTGTGGGTTGGATGTTTGCTGCGTAAGCTAGAGGAGCTCAGTTGGGATTGCCAGCAGCCATGTCAAAGCCAGTACACATCTGTAACTGCTGGAGTGGGAGGCAGAGACAGGTAGCTCTTGGGGCTCACTAGCCAGCTAGTGTTGCTGGCCCTAGACCTATATGTGTACACACACATACACACACACACACACACACACACACACACACACACACACGGGGGGGGGGAATTTAACCTGCATTCAAATGGATATAAAAATGGGAGTTTATTTTATAATGAAATTCACTGGTAAAGAAGGGCTACTTGTCTCCATGACAACAAATCCCCACTTTTCTAATCCAGCTAATCCCATCTTCTATTTCAGACTATCAAATACGGAGATGGCCGATCAGAACACACACTCCTTCTTGAACATCAGCAGCTGCAAAGATGATTTGGTTTCTCGCCCCAACTTTATCAGGAAATACAACTTTAAAAAAAATAGGCTCCCCCAAAGCAGCATTCCTCCAACCAACCCTATTTCTACTATATGGAAATAGCTTTGCTTTCCAATGAAGTGAGGGGTCTTCAGAAGTCCAGCCAGAGCCAAGGATATTGGTAGCACCAAGGCTTTGACAGTAGATTTGAAAGTGCGGATGAACGATGCAAAAGGAAATGGCATATTGTTACTGCAATATTAGCAAAACTCTCACCAGACACACAGGTTTTAACAAAAGGAAAGCACCTTTTGTTTACTAGCTGTTCTCAGGCTACACATCCACAAAATCATCTTCTTTAATTTATCCATTTATTTTAGATTTTTATTCAATATAGTCACACACTCTCATACAGATTACATATTGTCATAACCTATGTTTAGTTACCCACAGAAGTTCTTCAAATTTTCAAAACTATTTGAGGATGTTGGGGCTGGAGATATGGCTCAGTGGTTAAGAGCACCAGCTGCTTGCTCTCCTAAAGGACCAGAGCTCAAGTCTCAGAACCCACCATGGCAGTTCAACCCTGTCTTTAACTCCTGGGGACCCAATGCCCTCTTCTGGCCTCTGCAGGCTCAGACATATATGCAGATAAAACATTCATATAGTTAAGTAAATTTTTTAAAGTTTTTTAGTAACAACAACAATAACAACAAACCACAAAGGCAGGTAGATTTCTCTGAATTGGAGCCCAGCCTGGTTAGTGTACAGAGCTACAAAGCAGAGAGAACAGGTCTGTCTGTCTCTCTCTCTCTCTGTCTGTCTCCGTATATGTAACACACACACACACAAAATCTCTCCAAAGGAAATGACATGATTGTCCTCATAGGCCACCACATCTTGGAGGGATCGCTGACTGATTTCCCTTTACAGTCATGCCCACATGTGCTATTTCACTGGTGGGTCAGATAGGAAGGGCCAAGCTCCCAATGCCCGAGAGTGGCATTCAGCCCAGAGGCTAGAGAGCTGACTGTGGGGTGGTGGACTTCCCACCCCCTTTGGGAAAGCCCACGCTCCTACACTGAATTTGCCATAAGAAGGAAGCCTGGTCCTTACAATTATTTCTTTTTAAAGCAGTGAAGGAAACAGGGTCAACATGTTCCTGGCCCATGAATAAACTCCAGTTGTGGTGACACATAAGTTGTGTCGGTTGAATATTCTATTAGTTTGTGAGGGCTGCCAAAAATCTATGGTAAAACCAGTTTTCCCACCTCTCTGTCACATTTTCTCATCACAGGCTGGGTAATGTACAGCATAGGAGCTTCGTTTTGAGGGCATGGCTGCTGTGTTTACTGACAACAACACTCCGGAACAAGTGCAAGAACCAGCCACCAGCCACCATTCCATCCCTGGCTTCTGAATCAAGTCCTCACGGACTTCCTATTACCACAGGAAGTAGTAGCGTGGAACTCAACTTGGTTCCTGAGGTCAGACACTCCTATATTCTCACCTCCGACTGTATTCTCACCTTTGGTGACCAGGGAGGGACCCTAAGAACCACTTCCTCATACCTCCTTACCATGTGGCTACAACAATAGGGTCAGGGAGGTGAGAAAGCTTCCCCTGTGGAAATGGTGAGATTAGAATACAGGACTTTGAAGGACTGGGAAAGTTGCTATGTGGTTGTGTCTCCTAGAAATGATAGGGAAGCTTCGCTCATGATACCTCAACAATATGGCTGCCTGAACATGACCTGAACAAGCAAAAGCAACACTGGCAGTCATGTTAACCTGGAAGGAGGGACTCATAGGGCTTTGCCCATATATAAAGAACTACAATAACTAAGGATTGCTGAGAGTAGAGAAATAGTCTTCCCCAGGGAGTAGCCCCCTAATTGGTTATCTAATACCAAGTGACCAGGCCTGAAATCATATATATGCAACACTAAAGGGATTGAGCGATTATATTTATATATTTACAAACACGCACACACATACACACACCCCACACACAAGCACACATACCACATACCTAGGTGGTTGGTACCTGAAGAATTACACTTGAATTTTATAACTTTCACATACACAAGCACTGACGACCATAGTCAAATGGTGGAAGCACTGAAGATATCCATCCCTGGATGAATGAATGAATAAACAAGATGAGCTGTGTGCAGACAACAAATCTGCCATTCTCCATCCTCTGCCTCCCACGTGCTGGGATCCTAGCCCTGGACCTCCATGTCCCACCCAGAGTTTCAGTTTTGAAAACCCAAGTTCTGGAGACAGCTGCAAAGTGTGTTCCTGAAACATCATGAATGTACTTAAAACCACAACTCTGTAATCAAGAAGAGGATGAAATGGCAATGTATTCATACTTTTTAGAAAGCCAATGGAAACTGACTTTTCCTCCTTCTTCTTCTTAGCTCTTCCCGGTTTTAGAACTGTCATGCTTATTACAAAAATTGAAAAGACGATCATGTGTCACAAAAGAAAACTCAAACAACCTTGAAAACAATCTGTTTCTCCCTCAACCCAGTATAACTCAAACAAAGACATGTGAGCAAGCAAGGTGCTGTTTCCCCAAGCTGTGGTGAGAGGCAATAATGTAGAAGCTACAGGGGAACACTCTGGATTGTGCAAGGCAGGAGAGCTTTGGCCTGCGGAACTCTGAGGCTCAGTTCTTTTCTAACTCCTGTCTGATATAGTGTTTACAAGTACCCAGAGAATTCTACGTGTCCGCAGTCTGTCCCTTTTCTCCTTAAGCCCCCATGTAGCCTGCATACCCGGTGCCCCCTCACATCTGACAGCATCTGGCAGACTGACATCAGCATCTCACTGGTCCTTCACTAACACATGAGCTTCTCACCATGGGATCTATCTAGCTCTTGACTAGCGCTCACAGCCCTCTTTCTAGCTGCCCTGCGCCTGGTCCCTGGGTACTAGCTCCTTTGTCTCCATAGTTAGAGCAAAGCCGGGCGGTGGTGGCGCACGCCTTTAATCCCAGCACTTGGGAGGCAGAGGCAGGCAGATTTCTGAGTTCGAGGCCAGCCTGGTCTACAGAGTGAGTTCCTGGACAACCAGGGCTACACAGAGAAACCCTGTCTCGAAAAACCAAGAAAAGAAAAAAAAAAAAAAAAAAAAAAAAAAAGAGTGAGCTGACTCTCGGTGGCCAGCTCTCCTCTGAGCTCCAACCAGCCTCTGCCAGCTGCCCATCTCTCATGGGATGCCCAATAGACACAAAAATTCATCGTACCCTCAATCTAGCATGTTCTTCCTCAAATACATTCTTCTTTTCCAAACATTGTTCCGCCTGCCACTCAACCAATGAGTCCTGAGTCTTCCTCCCCTCTCTCTATCTGGTAGTTTAACTCTTACCTGCCTCTCCACACGTTAAGGACGACCTAACTATTTCTCACTTCCTTGAGTGTCCACCCCTCCGTTTTATCTTGTACACAGAGGTACTTGATGGTGAACATGGAGACCAGTCTGACATGCTCTACGGAGGTACCACTGGGCATAGGATAAAACCTCCCCTCCTCTACAGTGTCTAAGAGCATCCCTGAGCTGGTCCAATGCCTTTGGAAGAAGCAGGCACAGAGTCTGGAGAGATAGATAGCTTGGGGGTTAAGAGCATGGACCACTCTTCCAGATGGCCTGGGCTTGTTTCCTAGAACCCACGTCACAGTTACCTGTAACTCCAGATCTAGGAGATTCAATGACCTCTTCTGACCTCCCTGAGTACCTGCCCTTATGTGTGGACAGGCACGCATGTGCACACACACACATACACAACTAAAATCTTGAAAAAAGAAACCTACACACACATACACATACATACATACACTGGCTCCTGCCTTTTCACAAATGTGTATGCTTTCATATGTACCAGTGATTGTACACACACACACTAAAGATCAAATCCAGGGCCCCACACACTAGGCAAGTGTTCTATCACTGAATACTCCATCAGTCACTTGTGGTTCTTAACAAGGAGCATTTTGACTCTGCCATGCTTGAGAACATTTTTTAGTTGTTATAACTGGGATGGAGGGAGAGGTTGCTACTTATCTAGCTGTAGAAACCAGAGATGCTGCTAAAAGTCTCATAACATGCAAGACAGCCTCCTACAACAAAGACTCATCCACAGCCTGGGCCTTGTGGGTTCTTAGGACACCACAGTACACTGTACTGTGACTGCTTCCTACTCTAGGGACCATGAGCATAAATATCTGCAAGGTGCAGGAAATTAAGTGAATGAGTGAGAAACGGGTCATACAAACACAACAGACATCACCAGGGAAGTAAGCAGTAAAGCCCTTCTAACGAACATGGATTCAAACGCCCCAAACACAGCGCTGAGTCATACAGTGTGTGACAGGTTCGCAGCTTCTACATGCCTTCTGGGCTACGGTGGGGAGCAATTTCTTCTCTGGCATTTATTCCTGTTTAAATTTTTTAAATTACACTTGTTTATTTATTGCATATATATATATATATATATGTATGTATTTTATATCTGTCATAGTGCAAATGTGGAGGTCAGAGGACAACTTGCAAGAGTTGGTTCTTTCCTTCCAACGTGTGAGTCCTGGGGATGGCACTCAGGTTTGGTGGTGTCTTAGTCAGGGTTTCTATTCCTGCACAAACATCATGACCAAGAAGCAAATTGTGGGGGAAAGGGTTTATTCAGCTTACTTCCATCTTGCTGTTGTTGATCACCAGAGGAAGTCAGGACTGGAACTCAAGCAGGTCAGGAAGCAGGAGCTGACACAGAGGCCATGGAGAGATGTTCCTTACTGGCTTGCTCAGCCTGCTCTCTTATAGAACCCAAGACTTGCAGCCCAGGGATGGCACCACCCACAAGGGGCCCCCACCCCCTTGATCACTAATTAAGAAAATGCCCCACAGCTGGATCTCATGGAGGCATTTCCCCAACTGAAGCTCCCTTCTCTGTGATAACTCCAGCCTGTGTCAAGTTGACACACAAAACCAGCTAGTACAGGTGGCAAGCATCATTACTGGCTTACCTGTTTCACGGGCCACCTGGCCTTCATTCTTATAAGGCTGGGACAATACTAAAGTAACATTCCTTCTATTTCCCTTCAGGAGCTTGCATGCTCCTGATGTCTAATAAGAAAATGAGAAAATAGGACAAAATACATCATCTGCTTTTTAAAAATTAATTTTTGTGTGTGTGTGGCTTGCAAATGCTCATGGGCATATGTGTGAGGCTATATAACAAATGCCTGAGTACACACATACCATGGCGCATTTATGGAGACAGAGGAAGCTTTGTGGATTCAGTTCTCTCCTTTCTCCTTTGCATGGGGTTCCAGGGACTGAACTTGGGTCATCAGGCTTAGTGGCAAGTGCTTCCAGCCGCGAAGCCATCTCATGGCCCCCGGTTTTGCTGTCTTTTTCAATTTCCTTCTTAAGGGCTCCTTCTTGTTTTTCTAATGATCTTAATCTAGTTTTTCTAAAAATAGATTCTATAAAATATCATTTGAGGGAGATGTTCCATGCAAGGATGACTCCAAAGAAATACGTTTAGGAAGTACTGTTAATTGGCTTTTCCGTTACTGGCTGTGTCCAACCCTCCTTTTACGGAGTTCCCACCCCTGCCTATCTGTACTGCATTTATTAATATTCCTGGAACAAGCACTTTGAGAGCTTTTCAAAATGTTCTCCCATATCCTCGCCTGTTGTTGGATTTCTTCTTCCTTTGGCATAGGGTACATACATGGTTTAAACTCCCAACTCTACACAGAAAAATCCCACCCTACTCTGCCAGTCCCCATCCCTTAGGTGTGCCTCAAGCTCAGTTCTCCCATTCTTAGCCTCTTCTCTTCATCTAAGGAGCGACCAGAGTGAACATGGGAGGTGACAAGGGTCATTCTAGGCACAGGGGAAATAATTGAACAGGAAACACATGGCGACCCGAGAACCTGGGTCCTCAACAAGGCAGCTGTCCTCAGAGCTATTTGTCATCTTTCAGGTGGCTTCTCGGAATCACGGCCCAGTCATGAGGACTGGATCGGTCCATAAGAAAAAGATAGGCATGCTTCCTTCAGACAAGGCTGAGCAGGACTAATCTCTTTTGGGGAAAAACAAGTCTAACTTTAGAAGAATAGATAGTCCTTAGGCCCTACCCCACCCATCCCTGCCTCGGCAAAGATACTCCTGATATTTTACCTGAGCTCCTAAGTGAAGCAGTGAAGCAGGTGGGGGTGGGGTGGAGGAATGACACACCACATGGTTATTGCTAGGCAGCAGAGACGGACAACATCATTGTGAACCTGGGCAGAGCCCGTATTTAACAGAGTCCCTCGGTGTGGTAAAAATGTGAGAAACCTCTGTGAATTAAAACAGTACCTTGTTTCTGTGGCTACTCAGCCCTTCCCTCCCTGCACCCTCTCCTGTGGTCTTCCACAAGCCCAACAGAGGCAACACACGATTCAGTTTCAGCCGTTGGCCACATGCAGCCTGTAGTTTCCAGATCTCAGGCTAATTCAGCTTTCTGAATTTACCACAGCTTATGATCAAAAGGTATCGGAGTGTTTCTTCCTCAAGCGAAGGGTGGAGGGAGCCCCTGGAAGAAGAACTCTATCTAAAGCCACATACCACTCAGTAGCATGTTTGGCCTCCGAGCTATACTTTCGAGGTACTTAACACCTTTACCTTGAAGCATCCCCCTAGAACCACAGATGCGTCTGTAGTTGTGGGAACTTGACTCACAAACCTGCAGCTTTCTGATGCTGTTGAGGAAGTTGGGTTGTGGACGGAAACTTCTTTCCCGGGCCTTCAAACAATCAGGTTTTTGTTTCTCCCCCTTCCTTCCCACAAGAAGAATTTCTAGAAATAATTGGAGGCGATTTCCCATGGGAATAAGGCGAGAGTGACTTCCAGGTCTTAAACCTTATCTAAAGCAGCTAGAAAACAAAGGGCGGAGTAGTGTGCCTGCTGCCCAGAAACAATACTAATTCTGCCAATTAAAGGCTGCCAAGGCCTGAACCTACTTGGGAGAAGGGTGGGCGCTAGGATCAAGCCACTCTGGTTTGTAATCAACTAATAAAGTGGGGAGCTGGGTATGGTGGGGCACCGCTGCAAGGCCAGCCATCCTTGAAGCTGACCAGGAAGGACCTAGCTCAGTAGCAGCCTGGGCAAGACAGTGAATGCAAGGCCAGCGGAAGCTACATAGCAACACTGTCTCAAAAAGCAACAAAATAACAAGCAAAGAAACCTGTGGGCCTTGGAGTAATTATCAACCCGTGAGGCCTCGCAAATGCAGTAGCAAATAACTCTCTGGTGGGGGGTGTTTGTGAAGGAGCGGTAATCAGCGTTAAGGAAGGGCATGTATTAAAAACATGTGCTTGATGCTTTATTTTACCCTGACTCTGAAACTTCTCTAGAAACAAACAAACAAACAAACAAAAACAAAAGAGTGAGCTTTACCAAATGACTACCAGCAATTGCAGCAACACCTGCTTATTTGTAACTCTGAAGCTTCCTCAGACAGAGGACAGTGTATTTGCCAAGCTTGGGCTTCAGTATTGGAATCACATGGTTGTGGTCACATGGTGTGCATTGATCAAGTGACGATATAGTGGTGTGGACTGTCCATATCTCAATCTCCTCTCTGCCACTTCAGTGTATGTACATCACTAGCCATACTACTCATGGCTCTCCTGGCTCCCGAAGTTCCTGGCTTAATTGAAAGTGACAACAGGGAAAGAAACGGAACTTTTGAGTGCGTTAGCAGTATTAAAGGACTCAGAAGTCAGTGTTGGGCGGTTCCCAGAGGAGCTGCCAGCTCCAATCAGGCCACTGAGTACTTGACGAAGGCGGGACAGATTCACACATCACCAGGGATTTCCCCGGAAGAGAGACATGAAACGCTCGCCCAGAGTTGCACAGAGAGACATCTAATCATCTCCTGGGTCAGTCCATCATCAAGAGCCGGGCTGGAAGAAAGCTGTATCTTCCTTCTCAGGAGTAAAATGACCTTCAGCTTTAAAATGTCTAAATTAGAGTTCCTAGTTAGGCATGAACCAGGTCCTGTTTCCTCTTTCACTGATAAAGGCAAAGAAGAAAAAGAGGTGTAAAGAATAAGGTGGCTGTAAAATTAAGAACAGAAGCTCAAGCTAGCAGAATTTGCTTCCACTTAAAAAACAAGCCCTGGGAAAGATGGCTCAGTGGTTAAGAGCACTTGCTGCTCTCGTAGAGAACCTGGGTTTGGTTCCCAGTACTCATATTGGGCAGTTCACAGCTTCTTTCAAGTCCAGTTCGAGGGAACCAGAGACCCTCTTCTGGCCTCGGCACACACACGTGGTGAGCATGCATACAATGTAGGCACTTAGGCATCCCGCCACCTCTAAGGACCAGAGGGTGTCATTGTCCTTTTATATGCCAGCTGTAATATATGAGGAAGAATTCTAAAACATCCAGAATGATGCCCATGGGCATCAGGTGCTTCTTTCTCTGTCTTTGACTTCCTTTGCTTCTCACCCAGATAACCGCTGGCATTTCCATTTGAATGTATTAGAGCTCTTAAGAAAACTTCTACCATTTTTCTTTTCTTTTTATATGTTATCCAGTGTGAGCAATGAAATTTCCTATGTCTTTCCTAACTCCCAATGGGCATGGGTTTATATACCTGGCTGTTGCCAGGCACAACCTCCCTCCCTCTTTCCCCCCTCCCCCCACATACACACACACACACACACACACACACACACACACACACACACACACTCCAGTCCTGTGACCCTGAGGGTTTCCCTGGATCCTAACTGACTCTGACTTTGGCTACCTATAGTACTTGGACCTCAGTTTCCCTGGCCAATCTTCACCTTTCACCTTCACCTGGCATCCCCTGCTTTTCAGAGGCTGTGGTGCCCCTCCACATCTGAGTGCTGGCACCAGGCTTCATCAGTGCCTTTGAATCCTTGCTAGCACAGGGCACCCATTATCTGCCAACAATGCTATGGAGTTTACAAACACACAAATAAGACCACGTGTCTGCTATGGTGACAACCCACTGAGAGCTGTCTGTGAAGTCTGATAAACACTCTGATAAGAGGCTCCTGTTTCTCTTATTTCACGCTCCCGTAAGCTGCCCCCAGCAAGCCTGTAGCCCCTCTGTTCCTCAAGCCCCTGGACACAAACTTTTAACTTTTTTCCCCCAAGACAGGAGTTCTCCTTACATCCCTGGCTATCCTGGAACTCCATCTATAGATTAGTCTGGCCTTGAACTCACAGAGATCTACCTGCCTCTGATTGCAAAGCACTGTCATTAAAGGCACGCACTGCCACCACCACCCAGCTGAATGAACTATTTAATCCACCAACACCCAGGGATCCTTCAGGGAAACAATTGAGCGCTTACAGGTCACAGTCTTGCAAAAGTGACCATCTAATCACAACAAGCCCAGTCTAAAAATAGATGTATCTGGCTTAAGACATCCAAAGGTCTCAGAAGGCAAACACCACCACACCTAGCTCACATGGCCTTGATTGCTGAGCTGGGACAGCCTGCACCCCCAGGGTATGAGGCAACACAAGGAAAAACAGGTGTGGACACTCACCTCTGACTTTAAGGCAGTTGAGGACCCAGTGGGAGGAGAAGTTGGGCCTCTTCATCTGACTGAGGATGCACAAAGGCATTCTCCCAGGACTGATAAGACAGTTTTATTATACCATGGTAAGTGACACAGAGAAGCAAGTTGCTGCCCATGGCCGCCTATCTCTGAGTAACATCAAAAGGTGCGGTACTGCTCCACAGCTCCCATATAGACAGATACGGCATCCTGCTCTAAGGCCTTCTCTATTTTGCAAACCAGGATTCTATTCTACACCTGAAAAACACTCAAGGCAAAACCAATGATAGGCAGACAAGACAGACAAACAGATACACATAGACACACAGATACGCACAATTCCAACATGAAAAGCTCCAGTTATTTGGATTCAGTCTTTGGAGTTAATGAACATTTACCATCAATGGGAATGCATGAAGTCCCAGATCTTACATTTATTTTTCCATAGCTCCCCAATATGTGGTCTGACAATCATAGCCCCTGTAACAAACCTCTAACAAACATTCCTTTAAAAACAGAAGGCTGGATTAGGGACATAGATAGATAATTGGTGGAGCGTTCAGTCAGCATGAGTTCAATCCCACAGCACTGAATATATTGGGTACACTGGGTATGTTGGTGCACACCTGAAATCCCAGCACTAGGAGGCAGAAGTGGGATGATCAAAGTTCAAAATCATCCTCAACAATGTAGTAAATCAGAGGCCAGCCTGGAAGCCTGGTAGACATAATACCTATCCTATAACCAAAACCCAACAGCTGTGCTTACAAATATATGAACAAAGCTGTGCTCTGAAGGGGCACCGTGACAAGCTGCTTTCCCTCAAGACAAAACAGAAACAGGACTAGCTCTGAGATGGCCCAAGTCCCCACTAACTTGTCTGTACACTGGAAGGCTCCTATCTAGCAGTCAGAATGTATCTGTGGGGTTAGGAAGAAGGCTTATAGGGTAGAGGGCTTACTGTGCAAGCGTGAAGACCAGAGATGGGATCCCCAGAACCCATATAAAGAACCTGGGTGGGTATGGTGGCCTGCTTAAACCCCGATCATGCAAGCAGTAGAGACAGGAAATCCCCAGAAAAACCAGGCCAGCCAGACTAGCTGAAATGGCAAGCTCCAGGTTTAGAGAGAGGCTGAGCCTCAATACATTGGGTGTTGAACAATCAGTGTTAACCTCTGATGTCTGCACTTATCTGCACACATATAAAAGCACCTTGACAGTGGCAATCAATTCAAAATCGGTACATTCAAACAAGACATGTTTACCCAGAATGCATGTATTAGCGCAGAGTTCTACAAACACCCAGCACCTTTTCAGCCTTTTATTTATTGATTTGTAAAGGGTCTTAACAATGCTCCTCCAATCAAGGGTGTCTAACATTTTAACACCACAACACAATATTGTCACCTGCAAAGTTCCAACTAAAACCCACAAAGAATCACTGGAAGATAAGCAGAACCGTGTCTGTGTTTACAATCTTGTATTGGGTCGAATTCATATCCAATCCTGGGTACGTGTGTTCGTGGGCTGTGGAGTGGGCATGCCTACCAGAGCTTCTAAAAGAAACAGCAATTCTCTCTGAGACGCTGACTCTCAGTGACAACAAGGTAAGTGTTCTCCACTCAGGGCCTTCTCCATGCCCTACATTCTGTGGATCTCAACCTCCAGGTCTGCCAGCTCCCACCAGGCCTATCATAAATATTTCATGCTGCCCGGCTTCCTACAAGCACAGTAATGTCAGAATCACTGAGACCGCTAGCCTGAATTCTGGCTTGCTTCATCAGCTTTCTGTGTCAACTCTGTGAATAGGAAGTCATCATGCCACGGCACAGCCTTGATTTCAACAGGACCCCGGCTAAATTGCTGCCTGCTTTCTTCATCTGGGAAAAATGGCACCTAGTCCCTCCCGTCTGCCTCTCTCACACTTTATTTAGTCTGTCCTTCCAAAGTCTCATAACTGTCCCCTGAGACATGAGCCCCCCCTTCTTGTGAATTTTCCTTTTCAAAGCAAGAACCTTGTGTAAAAAGGAAGGGTGCTGGGAAGGACTACACAATAAAGTCTTATTGTTATTGATTTTAATTAAAAACATAACAAAACAAAAACAAAAACCCAGTTTCTACTGTGGTGGGGCTGCTTGAACTGGGAATTCCCTCAGCTTTTCAATTCAGGGGTCACATGGCTTCATAGCCACTGAAGAGCTACAGAACAGACATTGACATTCCAGTCACCCAGATGCAGAGACCACATCTGTCTCCAGTTCTTAGCAGCACAGAGAAGCTCCAAGTGTGGGGGAGGGGTGGGGGTGGGGAGTGACCCAATTAAAATGCAAATAAGCCTGCAGATTGTTGCTGCTAAATGGACCCTGAAGGAAAATTAATACATATATTGCAAGCCCTTGGCAAAAATAGAGATTTGAAGGCACCCAGAAAATGCAAATTGAAATCCTGATGATGGCTTTATTTCTAATACCACCTAAGCTCTAAACTCCAGACACTGCCATCAAAGGTGTTAAAGAAACAGACGTGTCCCCCCTTCCCCCAACCCATTCTGACTTACTTAAAACTTTAATCTGCTTATTGACCTGATGATGTAAACTACCCACATAATGACCAAAGTAAGAGAGGCAGAAACCCACGTTGGCAGCAGGAGCTATGTGGGAACGGGAGGTGGACAGTGGACAGAAGCGGCCCCACCCTGGGGAGCCGTGGTTTCTCAAAGGATAGGAGGTTAATTCTGTAAAGTAATGCAGCAGACACCACATCCGAAGTTTGAGTATTTATTTCTTACAGGTTCCTGGTGTTACAGTCTCTTCCCTTTGACAGACTAGAGAACTGGCTGGACAGATTCATTTAGTAAGCAGAGCGCCGGCTTTGACAACTTGCTTCTGCCTCCCTTCCTTTTCACTCCAGTATTCTAACAGCTGTACTCCCCCCCCCCCATGTCTCTATTACTTTCAGACTACTCACCTACCTATGATGCTTTGTTCAAAAAACATCTAAGAAGTTGAAGTCTAGAGGACACAATGTATTTCGTATGACTAAGAAAGCAGCTGTCCTATCCCTCGATAGCTCCTTTCATTATCTTTGAACTCAAATGGAAGATTGAAGCCAACTAGCACACCTCAGAGGAAAGGCTCTTTCCATGGAAACAAAACTGCAGAACTGCATTGCTAGGGCCAGGCTTCCACACTGGGAAGTTCCTTCGAGTAGATGAGTAACTTTCCACACAGGACATCAGGTGAGACCCTGATGTCTGTGCTAGTTCTAGGCTGAGCCACAAGAGCCCTAGCATGAAAACTGCAGTCTGGTGCATTTAGGGCGAGCGCAGGCAGACTCCATCAGCCAGAGACAAGACACTGAGGCATAAATACTACCTGCCTGCCTGACTCTCCTGAAATGAAGAGACTGACTTTTAACCCTCACAGTGAATGGAACTGGGAGGAGAGATTTGGGGAGGTGACTAGGTATCAGGGATCGAACTCTCATGAAAGGATGGGGTGGGGTGGGGCGGGGTGGGAAAAATGGCTGCCTTTCCCTTTGAACCATTCACAAGGTAAGAAGGGACCATCTCTGAAACAGGAAGTAGGCCTTTCCTAGACACTAACCCTTAGACACTGGGACCTCAGATTGTGGGCTTCCTAGATTCTAAAACTTTTGAGAAATGAAACGCTGATTTGTCAGAGCAGCTCAGAGTAAGACCCATCTGGCTTTGCGGGATGAGGACTGGCTTGAATTAAGAGTGGCTGACACTGTAAATTAGCTCAACTCAATCCCGTTTAGCAAAAATCCCAAACCCCTACATTTCCCATGTTTCTTTGCAGCCACAACACAGGCAGGGAAAACTCCTTTTTGCCAATCCAGTGTGACTTGAATGTAACAGGTAGTGAGCAGAGACGATGCCTACTACGACCCAGGCCTTCTGTAACAGTTGGAGCCATCTCCCCATGAAGTCCCAAGGACTGAGAGGAGTACAGAGAGATGCTCTGCCTGCTAGAGTGGTGTGACTTGGCTCCTTGTGTTGGTTTGAATAGGAATGGCTTCCTGAACACTCATGTATTTGGATGCCTGGCCTAGAGGGTGGCCCTATTAGGAGGTGTGGCCTTATTGGAGGAAGTGGGTCACTGCGGATGTGAGCTTCAAGATCATATATGCTCAAGCTAGGTCTAGTGGGAAACACAATCTCCCCCTGCCTGCCTGCGGATCAAAACGGAGAACTCTCAGTTCCTTCTCCAGCACCAAGTCTGCCTGCATGCTGCCACGCTTCTCACCATGGTGCTAATGGACCGAACCTCTGAAACTGTAAGCCAGTCCCAATTAAGTGTTTTCCTTTGTAAGAGTTGCCTTGGTGGGGCTAGAGAGATGGCTCAGCAGTTAAGAGAGCCGACTACTCTTCCGAAGGTCATGAGTTCAAATCCCAGCAACCACATGGTGGCTCACAACCATCTGTAATGAGATCTGACACCCTCTTCTGGGGTATCTGAAGACAGCAGTTACAGTGTACTTACATATAACAAATAAATAAATCTTAAAAAAAAAAAAAAAAGAGTTGCCTTGGGGGTTTGCAGGCAATGCAGTGGAGATCGGGCTCCCACTACAGCGCCATCATGTCTATTATGTCCTATAATGGAGGGGCTGTCATAGCCACAAAGGGAAAGAACTGTGTGGCCATTGCTGCAAACAGGAGTTTTGGGACCCAGGCCCAGATGGTGACCACGGACTTCCAGAAGATCTTTCCCATGGGTGACAGGCTCTACATAGGCCTGGCCGGCCTGGCCACTGACGTCCAGACAGTTGCCCAGCATCCAAAGTTCCGACTGAACCTGTATGAGCTGAAGGAAGGTCGGTAGATCAAGCCTTACACCCTCATGAGCATGGTGGCCAACCTCTTGTATGAGAAACGGTTTGGTCCCTCCTACAAAGAGCCTGTCATTGCTGACTTGGACCTGAAGACCTTTAAAGCCTTCATTTGCTCTCTAGACCTCATTGGCTGTCCCATGGTGACTGATGACTTCGGAGTCAGTGGTACCTGCTCCAAACAAATGTATGGGATGTGTGAGTCTCTCTGGGAGCCCAACAGGGATCCAGAACACCTGCTTGAAACCATTTCTCAGGCCATGCTGAATGCTGTGAACTAGGGTACCATATCAGACATGGGCATTATTGTTCACATCATTGTAAAAGACAAGATCACCACCAGGACGATAAAGGCCGGGATGGACTAACCTGTGTTCTGGGTGGACTAACCTGTGCTCTGGTCCCGTTTCCCTTTTGTTTTTCTTTTTAATAAAATCACCTTTCTTTCAAAAAAAAAAAACAAAGAGTTGCCTTGGAAAGGGCTGGGGAGAGGATGGCTCAGTAGTTAAAAGCACTGGCTGCTCTTCTAGAGGTTCTGAGTTCAATTCCCAACAACCACATGGTAGCTCACAACCATCTATAATGAGATCTTCTGGTATGCAGATACACCTGCAAATAGAGCAATCATACTCATATACATAAAAAATAAAAATAAAAAATAATTTAAAAAGAAAAGAGTTGCCTTGGTCATGGTGTCACTTCACAGCAATAAAACGCTAACTAGGACACTCCACTTCTGGTTCCCCAATATGTCAGCCCAATCCATGGTCCTTCCCAGAAATTCTGTGAAGCGCCTGGCATCCTTTAATATAAGCTTTTCTGCTTAAACTGGCTCTGGGTATTTCTGTCGTTGGCAGCTGAAAGTCTGGCTGGGCTTAGCAAAGAGCACAGAGAAGTAAAAGTGAACCGGAAGGTTGTTATACAGCAGCTATAGACACGGTGTCCACGCCGCCCATCAGGGACTTCCAGATTCCACACTTTCAGCCCTGGAGGCCACGTGTGCACAAGCTCCAGGGCTGGCCACACAGAAGTTAAATCTTACTGCTGCTGGGTAAGTCCTGCATTGTGCAGGGCAAGTTTCTCAGAACCCCCTGACTTGAAGATCCTCATCTTAGGTGGAAGTCATACTGTTCTCCCTATAGGCTGCACAGAGAATGAAACCAGGTACATAGACAGCCCAGGATGGTGTCTAGGAACCAGAAGTCATCCCAGAAACAGAACCTACCGGGGTCTGATTGCCCACCTAGTATCTCAGTACTTGGTAAACTGAGAGAGCCAGGGTACACGATATGTTTTAGGCCAGCCTGGGCTACCAGAATAAGACTGTGTCTCAAAAAAGAAAGCCCTTCATGGTATCGGTTGGCTGTGTCAAGATAAAGCTGAATATCTCCTTCCCAGCCACTACTGTCAGAAACTCATTGAAGTGACGATGAATGTAAGTTTTACACTTTCTATAAGAAGCTGCTGATGCTCTGGGTGAAGAGTGGAAGGGTTATGGGGTCCCAGTAGAGGAAATGACACCCAAGCAAGGTTCTCTCATGAAGCAAAGCATCTTTTTTGGGTTTTTTGTTTGTTTGTTTGTTTGTTTGTTTTCGAGACAGGGTTTCTCTGAGTAGCCCTGGCTGTCCTGGAACTCACTCTGTAGACCAAGCTGGCCGAGAACTCAGAAATCCACCTGCTCTGCCTCCCAAGTGCTGGGATTAAAGGCATGTGCCACCACCACCCGGCTGTAGCACAGCATCTTGACCCACAGCAGAATGCACCTGCTGTGGAGTCAGGGGCATTCTTGTTATAGACCACGAAGACCCGGAGAGAAGAAGCACAAGTCTGTTTGCAATGCATTGTGGATGCCAGTCTGAATGTTCTCAACTTGGTTACTGTTTTTTAAAAAAAAAAAAAAAAAAAAAAAAAAGGAGAAAAAGACCTTACTGAACTGAGAACTCCTATTTTGCCTTGGTGGTTGGGGCACAAAGGCTCTAGCCGAACACTAAAGCTTTTTAATCTTTCTAAGGGAAATGATGTTTGCCAACATGTTGTCAGAAAGCCCTTGAACAAGGGAGGTAAGAAACCCACGACCTGGCTGAGTATTGTACCCCATGTTTTTAATCCCAGTGCACAGGAGGCAGAGGCAGGCGGATCTCTTGAGTTCGAGGTCAGTCTGGTTTACATAGCAAGTTCCAAGACTTGCTATGGAGCTACACAGTGAAACCTCGCCTTAAGAAAAGAAACAAGTAACAAAAAACCAAAACCCAAAACGAAGCAGCAGCTTGGGATCAAAGTACCCACAGTTTGGCGTCTGGTTAACTCCACATGCCTTGTGACAAAACACTGATGCGCTGCTCTTCAGGAACAACACATCCAGTAAGAAAACCATGCTAAACTATACAAAACTTTCAGCCACAAGAATGCAAGAAGCCGAAGAAAAAGGCCAGAAAAAGATTGCCAACACATGTGGGTTGAGAGCTTCTACCTCTACATCTGGGTCCAGTCAAGGTTGAATTTTTAAGAGTAAGAAGTGGGCCAGGAGGTAGTGGTGTACAACTTTAATCCTAACACTTGGGAGGCAGTGGCTGCTGGATCTCTGAGTTTGAGGCCAGACAGGGCTACAAGGAGAAAACCTGTCAAGAAGAAGAAGAAAAAAGGAAGAAAGGAGAAAGAGGAGGAGGAGTAATAAGTGATGAGACCCTCCTGAATCTCAAAAAATAAACAAATAAATACATAAATAAGAATATATATAATGCTCACCAACTGACTGGGTTTATATGTACTGAGGTAAACAAAATAACACATTACATTGCTTTTACTTCCCTAAAATTACCCTCACAAAGAGGAAACTGCTATGTTTGAGAGCAAGGGACAAACTTCTCTTTGATGACTGTGGGTGATAAGCTAACATTTGAGGATGATACTTCTGCTTCTGTTTCAATGCAAATTTAGACATTGATGCAGGTCTAGATTAAAGGAGATGAAATTGTGAAGTGGTCTCATAACCTCATGGGAAATGGTCTCATAACCTCATAGGCTGGATTTTCTGGTGACAAAGAAGCCTGATGGTTAAAAACCGAGACCGTCTCCATAGCTGGGTTAGAATCCTGGCCCGATCTTTCCTGAGCTTATCACTTATTAAGGAAGTTTCCTAACCTCTTTGGTTGTTAGTTCCCCCATAAAAAGAGATAAAGGAATTTGTCTCACAGGGTCACTTAAGGAGTAGTGAAGTTTATGTGAAAGCACCTGTGATAGTACATAGATGAGGGCTATTCTCAATCAGAAGATGAATAGATAGGGAGCCATGCCAGGGTTATAGGAAAGTACACTTGTGGACCTGACTAAAGAGCCCAAGACAGAACCATACAAGGACAGGGATAAGGATATAAAAACTGCATCTTTTAAATAAGGGTGGACATGAGCTCATAATTCATGAACAACTGACTTACAGGATGTAAAAGCACAATTCCGAGTTTGAATAGGTTTGTTCCATAAGCTATATGGGTAGGGAAAGAAATACTCAAAATGAATGTCACTTAAAGTTCCAGTGTGATTTTAAAAATAGACTGAGTTGGGCTGGGGAGATGGCTCAGTGGTTAAGAGCACTGACTGTTCTTCCAAAGGTCCTGAGTTCAATTCCCAGCAACCACATGGTGGCTCACAACCATCTGTAATGGAATCTGATGCCCTCTTCTGGTGTGTCTGAAGATAGCTACAGTGTACTCATAAAATAAATAAATCTTTAAAAAAAATAGAGTGAGTTTTATTTTATGTGTGTGTGCTTATATAGTGACGAACATGTGTGCAAATGCCAATGAAAGTCAGAATCAGGTATCAGATCTCCTGGAGCTGGAGTTATAGTTTATAAGCTGCCAAACCTGGATGCTGGAATCTGAGCTTCAGAATTCATGACTGAGCAGCAAGCACCAAGCCATCTTCCCATGCCCTCAATTTAAATAAGTATATGATTTAAATTAATAAACTAAGTACTAGTGGTTATTTCACATATTAAAATATTATTAGTGGCACATTAGATCTTATCCCATTAAGATATTAACTATGCTATTTCCCATAGCATTATGTTGCCAAAGCTTTTTGTAGATCTTACTTTGGTAGTGGGCTTATATATCCTAGTATGTATGGCAAGGGAAATATGTTCTCATTTTGTGCTTTTTAATATGCACAGAAAATTCAATCTGATGTCAAGAAGTCATCTTAAACCACATGCCTCTGATCCTTAAGTTAATACTCTTATAATTCCTATTCCTCGTATTTGCCTAGATTTAAGTGAAAATACGGATCATAGCAAAGTAGAATAAAATGGGAGAAAATATAGACTATCTTCATGTGTTATAAATATATATTTTATGACAGGGATAAGGATATCACCCAGTTACATTTACAGAAACCTTCATTATGCCTTCAATTCAGAGAGTTTGGAGGTTTGCCTAGAAAAACCCTCATATGCTACAAACAGAATGTAATGGCTGATTCTGATTGACAGGTACCCAGAACAGCAGTAGGCTGATAGAAACAGAGTAGGTCTGAGAGAAACACAATCACTTGTTTTCTGAATGGAGACTTGGGATGCTGGTGACTCTCACAGGAAAATCCAAACCACAGTACTGTAGGCTCTGCCCTCATCTCCAGGGTGAAGGCATTCAGAAAGGACCTCTGAGATCTTGATGGCCTGGGTCTCTCTGTTGCTGATGCCTGGGGCTATGAGACGCATTACTTAAAAGGAGGCAATGCATAGTCATGAGATATTTTATTATAGAAAAGAGAAAAGAAGCTGGCCATGGCTATGTGGAGAGAAAGAAAGGAGAGGAAGTAAAGGAGAAGAGAAGGTGAGAGAGGGCAAGAGAAGAAGAAAGCAAGAGAAGAAGAGAGAAAGAGACCAGGAGAGGAAGCAAGAGAGCAAGAGCAAGAGAGAGGGGAGAACAAAAAAGATAGGCGGGCAAGAGAGAGAGGAGGGGGCAAACTGCCTCTTATATTGTGAGGTGGGGCTATCTGTCTATGGGGCGGGACATTCCCGACTATGGTCAGATGACTGGGGGTAGGGTCCAGCTAGAATGCTGGGAGCTTGGGGCATTGTCCACGTGACAGAACACACATCTCCTGTGGGGGACTGTGAGAGGCTGTTACTGAAACAGGAGCCAGGGACCCAGGAGTCATGGTCAAACTCCTTCTGTCCCTTGCAGGCAGAATTATTGCCTACTGGATCATCGGGGTTCCAGACTTATACTCGACTGGGCCCGGGGTGCCTGAACAGACCAGTGTCCCACAAGATCTGAGAGGCAGTTAGGTTTAGATGAGATGGTAGAGGTTGACCTTCATGATGAGCTTGGTTTCTTGAGAGAACTGATGCTAAGAGCCTGCTTTCTCCCTCCCTGGCCCAGCAGGGCACAGTGAAGAGGTAAGCATCCATCCACAAACCAGGAAGGGAGCCCTGAAGATAAACAGCCACGCCGGCACCTTCATCTTAGACTCCCTGGATTTGAGGAGCACCCAAATTTAAATGTTTGTTGGTTTATCCATGCACTCTACAACCACAAAAGCTACTCGAGGTGGTGAGCAAGGCCACGTTCTAATGCAGCCCAGTCACTCTCATGGTGGTGGTAGACCTGGCCATTGCTCGTGTGATGGTGAGAAAGAAAGTTCTGCTGATGCCAACACAGACACTCCCGGTGCAAGCAGCCTCGCTCCCCTAATCCCATAGGCAAATTTGCAAGGCAAGCAGCAGTATTTATTCAGGTGGGTCATTTCTTCTTCTTCTTCTTTTTTTTTTTTTAAATTTATTTATTTATTTTATGTATGTAAGTAAGTACACTGTAGCTGTCTTCAGACGCACCAGAAGAGGGCGTCAGATCTCATTACGGGTGGTTGTGAGACACCATGTGGTTGCTGGGATTTGAACTCAGGACCTTTGGAAGAGCAGTCAGTGCTCTTAACCACTGAGCCATCTCTCCAGCCCCGGGTCATTTCTTCTTAATGCTTAAGCAAAGCTCAGCTTCGTTCCATGTGCTTGTCCCCAGAACTCACATCTGCACCTTTCCAGTGAGGTGTGCCATCAGCTGTGCTGTGCTAAGTGATCTAGACTCTGGTTTCCACATCTCAGCTACTAAGCCATAAAACTGACGCTTACTGTTTTCTCAGGCGCTGCATTGGCATGCTTACAGATTTAAGCCCATTTTAAAGGCTCCAAGAAGACAGGTTTATTTTGTTGTCTTAGCGTCAACCAAAATCAGGCTTACCCACCCACAGTGTGCACTCTATGAAAGTGTCCTTACTGAATGACTACTGACAAGATATTTTCCCTTTTTTTTAAAAAAAAAAAAAAGTTGTTTTTTCAAGACAGGGTTTCTCTGTGTAGCCCTGGCTATCCTGGACTTACTTTGTAGATCAGGCTGGCCTTCTGACTACTGGGATTACAGGCATGTGCCACTAAATCCAGCTTGATGTTTCTTGTTTTTTAAAACAGGGTCTTAAGTAGCCCAGGCTAGCCTCAAACTTGCTCTGTAGTCACAGATATTTAACTTTTGTTCCTCTTCTTTCCGCCTCCAGACTTCAGGAAAACAAAACAATCAGGCCAGTGTGATAGAAGGTTTGCTGACAGGCTAGTGTGGTTGAAGGCTTGCTGAGCATGTGTGAGGTCTTGGGTTTGCTCCCCAGCCAGGTCCTTGCTTCCCCACAGGAACTAAAAACTTAGAGGTACTCTATAGCCAAATGTTTGCCTAGGATTCATGAGCTCTCTGGTTGCATCTCAGCAGAGAGAGAGGAAGGAGGAGGAGGAGGAGGAGGAGGAGGAGGAGGAGGAGGAGAAGGGGGAGGGAGGGAGGGAGAGAAAGAGCGTGAACGAGCCGAGCCCCCCCTTCCCCCCCCCCCCGCAGGGGTATTAGCTTAATCTATTCCTGTCTCTATAAATGGGGCTCTTCACACACTAGGTTTCAACAGGGTTTATTTGAATGAACTCACCTCGGGGAAAGTGCTATGTAAAATCCAATGTATACAATAAGGTTGAGTTGGGCAAGTCTAAGCAGGTGGCAAACTGACTTGAGGCAGCTGGGTTTAAGAAAGAAGCAAATGTGGATATCAGCCAGGAATATAAAGAGGCCATAAAGCATGTAGGATGGGCTCACATGGTCACAGTTTACCATCAGGGAACTAGCTGACTCCAACTATCAAGTCCTCCCATTTTCAACAAGTGCCACTCTCTCCAAAATACACGACATGCCTCCGTTCTCAAGAGGAGGATGGTTACTTATACATACTGCCCATTCCTTTATCACAGTACCTAGCAGATGACGGAGGGACCAATAGAAAAGGTCAGGATTTGAAACCAGTCAACTTTGAACCCCACCAGTACTAAGTCCAGGTCCTCAAGCATGTTTTTAAATTTCCCCTGAGAATCTCACTGGTAGAACAGAGCCAACCTCTACCTTGCCAGGCTGCTCAGCATCGTGGTGAGTGATTGTATGTAGATACCCTTGACATCCAGCTGGTCAACGGATCTGTCTCCCTAGCAGAGGCCTGAAAATGGTACCCGTGATGCAGAGCAATGGAGAAAGGAAAAAGTCATTGTTAAAAACAGCTCTCCACCAGGCCTTGTCAAACAGGTGTCCATACAGCAGCCATGTAGGAGGAACGGAGCAGACATTTCTCAGCGCTGGAGCTGTAAAGTCCAAGATGGAGCTACCTGCAGTGTCTGGGGACGACCCTCTGTCCTAGTTTCTGTTGCTGCAATAAAATACCCAGACAAGAGTAACTTAGAGGAGAAAGAGTCCATTTCAGCTCTAATCCCAGGCCACAGTCATCACTCCGGGAAGACAAGGTGGGAATTTGAAGTAACCAGTCACACCACAGTTTTGAGCACAGAGAAAACACATGGATATTAAATACTTGACTAGCTTTCTTGATTCTTACACAACTCAGGGCAGCAAACAGGGTATGTGCTGCCCACTTTCCAACATCAACTAAGATGGCCAAGACAGCTCCCCACGGACATTCCCATGGCTGACTGATATAACTCGATCCCTATTGAGACTCTCTTCCCAGACGAGTCTAAGTTATGTCTAGTTGACAAATAAAACTGACCTTAAAAAACTCATAATAAATAATTTTGCGGGGGGAGGATGAGGCAGGGTATCATGTATGGCAGGCTAGCCTCAAACTCTCTGTGTAGCCAGGGATGACCCTGAACTCCTGATCCTTATGCCTCTACCTCCTGAGTGCTGGTTGCTATATCGTCACAGGCAGAGTGGGAAGGTCTCTCACCAGCTGTCCTATGAGCACCAGTCTACTCGGAGCTTTAAAACTTTTGCAAAGTTCCCTTTTTCTTTAAAGACAGGAGTTCTGCACGTAGCCCTTAGGAGACATGAACACTCAGCTCATTGCTCCTAGCAGAACAAAGGCAGGCCCATGAGCTAATACGCCCCAGAAAGGCACTGAGCATTCTAGTAACCTCTCGGTTCACTTTCTGGGACATTTCTCTCAGACATCATTACAGAGTCAGTGGGCTAAGGATAAAACCACACATAGAACATTATCTTTTACTACTTTGAGGCTCACTAGCTCACTCCAAACTTAATACCAGGCTATGGAAAAGCCAGAACAAAATCAAAATCAGAATATACTATAATTACCATGTTATTATAAGTGAGCAGGCAGACAGGGGTCTGGAAAAGCCTGGAAGAGCAAACTACAGTTAATATGTATTGGGTGGTGGGACCGAAGGGAATTTTCCCCTTCAAATTATTTTAAAATGATTATGACCTTATTACTGCAACACATAAAAACCAAAACTGAGATAGGAAAACATAAGTCAGGCCGGCCTAATCTTATCCATGCATCTTGGCCTCAGAGAATTTGGCCAGAGACCACTGCTGAAATCACACTCTACACCATGCCTGGCTTCTGACCCACTCGAGAGTGAGCCAGACGTAGCTGCAGGCCACAGAGTCCAGCACTTAGGAGAATGAAAGGCTAGTCAAAACTTCAGCTCAAATTCCAGTCTTAGGGAGCACTTATAAAATACACTGCACATCTCTCAAACCAGATCTGAGAATTTGGGTCTGTACGACAACTCCGTGAGGCAAATGCCTAAGGCGATCTGAGGGCTGCCTGGTTTTGTTTTAGAATTTTGCAGCAGATAGATAGGTGTGTGTGTGTGTGCACACCTGCTGAGGATTGCAACCGGTTTCTGGGTGAGGGAGAGGACAGGGTCAGAACAGACACAACCTGACTCACACACTAGAGTTCAGAGCAACTGACCACAGTTACTTTACTACGAAGTCATCTAGACCCTTTAAAATGTAAACTCAAGGCGGGTGAGAGGGCTCAGGGAGTAAGAGGGTTTGCTGGATAAACCTACTGACGGAGAGTTCTCTCCCTATAATCCACAGGAGAAGAGGAAAACCAAGTCCCAGAAGTCGCCCTTTACCTCCACGTGAACCACAAGATGCATGCACTTGTGCTTATATGATAATAATACAATTCATGTTTAAAAAATAAAACCTTACTCACCTATTTAGTGTGCCCTTCTCCCTATCCCCACAGCGCATGGTCAACATTAAGCCTAAGCATGGTGTGGCTAGAGGAAGACCTCATCTATATAAGATTCCGGTATCTGACCTAACCAAGTTCTATACAAAGAACTCCAGGAGTTCTTTCTAGCCAGTGGATCCAAAAGTTGTACCTCCAAGGTCAACTTCCTTTTGTAAAACCTTCCCTTCTCTATTCCCCTCAAGCACCTTGTTTATATCTGTTTCCTCATTCACACTGGGGCAGTGCAGGTGCTCCAAGCCTGTCTCCACCACCAGGCTATGAGCTCCCTGACAGGCAACGTGGAGCCTCCTTCACCTATGCCTCCAATCCAAGTACGTGCAAGATGCTCACCTTGCTGTTCTTTAAGCACCTGGATTTAAACCAGTTATCCTCGTGTAATTACTGGTGCCTCCTTTCGCTCCCAGGACTGCCCTGGTGCCCATGATAAATTATGTAGCCACTCATCAGTAAACAGTGAATAAATGTTGACCCTTGTTCTTTCAGATTTGGTTTGAAGGTCACACTCCCATTATCTACTGAGGTTCTTGTAGACAGGGTCGCTGGGTAGATTCTGAGGACTAATTTGGAAGTCAGTTTTGTCAAGAATTTTAAAGGCTGCCAAGTAGTCTTGATACACACACACACACACTTTTCATCCAATTAGGTCTGCTCATTAATTGCCCATCTTTGGCTCCTTTGAGCATATTGGCATGACCTGGACCCAGGGTGGGGTTGGTAATGACTGGAAGCAGAGGGGAAAGCCAACCTGGCATTAAATCCACACAGGAGTTCCTGAGAACTGATGGTACTGGTGAATGATCATTGTTCCAAACCAGATCTTACTGCTCCAGCACCCTGCCCACAAAACCATCGTCTCTGGGGCTGCAGGTGCACCCCCGCAAAATGGGAACATCACCCAGCTCTTCTTACAGTCGTCAGGCATGGGATGGAACAGTAAAAACGAGAGAGGGAGCGCTCGAGGAGAGGGCTGGAACCAATTAAAGCTCTTGAGGTTGAAGCTGTGCTCTGTACCGCAGCAGTAGCAGCAAAAGGCATGCTAACACGGCTGCCAGAGGCACTGATAAAATGACGATTATCGGAGTATAGGCCATGTGGCCTGGGCTCTGGCCTTTTTTTACAGCGCATTAGGGATAGGAAAGTGGAACCACACGTCTGTCTCTGCTTGTAACTGCCATAGAAGGGGCCATGCAACTGAGGCCAGAGGGGAGGAGACTTGCTCCACCTGTCTGGCCCACTTCCTCTGACTCCTGAGAAACCCCTCCTTGGATTTAAGGGCCCAGAGGGATTTCTCAACTCTTGCTGCTCATTAAGCCTGTTTGATTTTAAAGCAGAAGATTAAATACGTGGCCCACTGCCAAGATTCCAGATGTTAGGGAAGCTTTCTCTGTGTGGATGGGGTCCCCTCACCCCCCACTAAGTAGTATTTCCAATTAAGATGTAAAGCCAGCTCAGAGGGGCTGTAAGAGCTAGAACTGGGATATGGGGGACCCCCGCTCTGCTCCTGGCTTTGCTGTTCTTATTGGTCTATGTCTGAACCATTCATTTTACTTCTCTGGGGCTCTTTTTCCCTAATAGGAGCAGACTACTTAGCAAGCATTCATCCTTCATGAGCAGGCTATGAAAATCAAAGGACTAGCATTGAGGTCTTTTGAGAAAGCACAACCCTCTAAAAACCATCTCGGCTGAGACAGCAATCGATAACCAGCCAATGTGGTTTCTAAACTAGAATTTAGAATTCAGTCCTCAGGCCAGGTTTGTAGATGGGGTGGCCTATGTTCAGGGGTGCCTCTCCTAGAGCATCTTCTCAGAGAACAAAGCAGAGACCAACAGTGCACTACTTGTCTAGCACACATGAAGCCCTGGGTTTGAGCCCCAGCATAAAATTCAGTTTGGTAGTCATGTGAGTTCTAGTCTCATTCCATATGTGTCTTAGTGGCTGCCATATTGGCCACCTCAGGAGAGAACAAGACATTTTTCTGGAAAGTTCTACTGAATGACGCCATTCTAAAATTCCCCTCAGACTTTTGCCCTCAAATTCTTGAATGTAAACTGGGTGTGGTGGTACAAGTCAGTCGTGGTCGCATACATACCAGGAATCCCAGCACTTGGGAGACTGAGACAGGAGAAGCTGTGTATGAGGCCAGTTGGACAATAAATAGGCAATGTTAATTGGAAGAGACAGACAGACAGACAGAGTGAGTAGAAAGAGACAGAGAGATGGTCAGAGAGAGATAGAGAGAGACAGAGAGGAGAGAGAAAGGAAGGGAGGGGAGAGGGAAAGATGGGAGTGGGGGGCGTGAGGATGGGGAAGAGAGAGAGATGAGGTGATGTCCCACGTGTGTTTCCATGTCCTCAGAGAAAAAAGCCCTTCACAATGCCTGCATGAATCATAACCAGGCCTCCTTCCAAACTCTCAAAAGTGGTAATTTTTCCTTCTAATACACAAGACCGCGTAGGCAAGTGAGGGACTTTTCTCCCTCAGCTCTCATAGCCTGTGGTACTCAGCTCCGTCTTGCAGATCTGAGCCCTACTTTTTAAGAAGATGAATTTTCAAACATTTTCTCTATGGCAGTGTTAGGCCCACACACAGCAGCTCCCAGGACAACCTAACTACTTCCCCCATGCTGGCCTGACAGGCCATTCTGTACAGACCACCCCCCTCTACCCCCCAAAAAAGTGAACATTTAACAGAAGGACATAATCCTCTCAGGGCCAAGTGTTAAAAGCATTCCAAAAGAAAATGACCCTAAACAGAAGCTCCGCCCCCTCCAATCTGTTCATCTGTCCAAGGATTTATTGACTCTTGTAGTAAATTCATCAATTGCCAAAAGAGTTAAAACTGTGGCTCCAATGTAAACATTTGTTGGTAACAATCTCTCAGCGTGACACTTCAGATTTCAAGTGGCTGGGTGGCCTTCTAAACGCCTCATTAAATGGCAACTTTATAGCAGTAAGAGGGATTTTTTTGTACAGATGCATAAATCAATTGCTTCAAAGACAAACAATGGAACAGCTCACAGAATGTGTGGCACTGGGGGAAGTAGGAAGGAGGGTCTCATGAGCCAAGGGAGGAGAAACGGACACACTCGGAGCTCAGTCTAAAGTTTCCCTAGTTCAGGGTATGAAGGCCTCAATTCTGGACGTTTCCACTCAGTCCGACATGTGTTGATCCATCAGCGAGCAAACAGACCACTCTTCTGAATGGCACTTCAACAGATCACTTTACATTGGCTTTCCTACTCCTCATGGAGATTTTCATAATGATTTCCAGGGAGCGGGTAGTTAGAACAAGCTCAATGGCTTCTCTTGGTGTTTAGTGTTGAGAAAAGCCACCCCATCAGCAGTTTTGACAGACTACTTGCTGTGTGGAAGGCCCAGGAGCGATGGTCTAGTAATCATGCTTTTGGCCCACCCACCTCCCCAAGTTAACTTCACATCACTTGCAGAGTATAAAACCATCACATTAACAGCTAAACCCACAAAGAGCCTACTACCTCACACACGCGGATATATTGTCCTGACCAGCCAACACCCATATCCCTATCCAGAGAAGCGTCCACGGGCTTCCTCTCCTCTGTTCAAATTCTACTCTTCTCAATGGGCTGAAACAGCTGCACCCCTGCATCCCAGGCTTGGATGTGGACATGCTTCTTTCTGACATACTTGCAAACACCCAGCGTGTGTCTGAAGCTAATGATGCATAAAACCCCTTCCAACTTCACCACCCTGCAGCCAAGCAACTCTTTAAAGCCATGCTTGGCCCTCCGTGGGCCAATGGCTCTGAGGCAGAGCGTGCGCAGGCAACCCTCTGCACTTCTGACTGTGGCAGCCTCGACTTTGTCCCCTCACTGGAATTTCTTTGTAACACTTGACTACATTTTGCCAGACTCCTACTGAAAAATCACCTCCATTGTTCGAAAAGAACAATGTGCAACTGATAGGAAGGGCAATGTGGGGAGGGAAGCAGACTCTGCCAATCTCAAGAGTGGGGCTTTCCAGCTGCCAAAGGCCTTCCTATCGGAAACAGGGCCATCCTCCCAGTCTGCCACCCCCAGCAAAGACAAGACGAGGCTAAATGGTGTAAGTGTGCCTCAGCTTGCAAGCTACTAATAGAATCTCCTGGTGGCCTCTGCTGACACCCGAGTCCCTCTTTAGAGAGTGATTCTGGGCAGTTAATGCTCCATGCATTTCTGAAGGCCGAGTCACCCTCCCTAACACAATCCCCACTCTGTCAGTCCCTGCACACCATTCTCTATGTATAATCTTTCTTTGACTATTTAGATCATTTAGACTCTGCCAAGTCCATGCCTAGATCCCTTGCAGGGTTTTCAGGGCTCATGAGTGTGACTATTATGCAGAAGTCCCCATTAAGAATGAGCCTGGCCCATACCAGCACATTAAGGATTCAAGCACAGAAGGGAGATGTGGCTCTGAGTATTTGAGAGGCGGCAACTATGGGGTCTTATATCCAGAAAGCATGCAGCAGATGTTTCTGAGGTCTCCTTAGTGCAGAAATACCTTCGGGCTCTCCTGGGGAGTTACTTGGTGACTAAGAATGGAAGCCCATGGCTGTTTAAGAAGTCCACAGGGAAGCCCTGGGATGTGGCAGAGGGCCCAAATTTCTCAGCATCCTTCGTGGGAGATGGCCTTGGGGCACTAAACGGACCCTTGCCAACCCACAGCTTCTAGAAGGTCAGGAGGGTAGAGAGGAATTCGTCCTACTTGGCAGCTCCTCACTGAAGGAGGAGAGAGGAAGGGAGAAGGGGTGGCTGGAGGAATGCCAGGGAAGGAAGGGAGTACTGCAGGCACACAAACATCTGACAATCAAACCTCTGGGTCTACCAGTCTTAGAACCTGGGGAGTGTACATGCATTAACCAAACATATTCTTAATTACTTAAGATATACATTGCTGGGCTGGAGAGATGGCTCAGCGGTTCAGAGCACTGACTGCTCTTCTAGAGGTCCCGCGTTCAATTCCCAGCAGCCACATGGTGGCTCACAGCCATCTGTAATGGGCGTCTGATGCCTTCTTGTGGTGTGTCTGAAGACAGCAACAGTGTACCCACAACCATGAAATAAATAAATAAATCATTAAAAAAAAAAAGATACAGATTGCTGTCTGGATGCTTCCTCTCCAACTGACTGTATTCTCCTCTCCATGGCTTTCTGTTTTCTGCACAGAGTGTATGAGAAAACCCCCGTCACCCGTTATTAACGAGCCGCAGATTCCACTGAGCTCTTCTTTCCACTACTGATGATTCCATTCAGGGAAACCCACTTCAGTTTTTGCAAACTGCCACACGGCGTTCTGAAATGCAGGCTTAGCATATTTTATTTATTCTTTCGCTGATAAATGTTTCATTTTCATGTTGCCCCATTTCAAACCCTTCCGGAGGGAACTCGTTCAAATGTGAGCATTTTACTAGCACGCATCTAGAGAGGTGAACCTCAGGTCAGAGGCTGTGTATAATTTTAATACATACTGACAAAATACCTGTGACAAATTTTACTGTCACTGATGACACACAGGTGCCCATTTCCCTAACTTACTAGATTCTATCACCATTTTAAGTTCTTCACCTAGAGTTAACAATAACACTGCTCACCAGGGCTGGTACAGAGATGTAGTAGAATAAAGATGCTATGATTGGCATTGTCCTAATTGTGGAGGGCTCTAGCCTTTCTTCTTATTTTGCTATCTGCATGTTCTCTTCTGTGACTTGCCATTTCTTAAGCTGTCAGTCCTCCATACCCACAGGTTCTACATCCATGGATCCCATAAACTATAGTATAGATCAAAAATGTTCAAGGAGCCCCCCCCCCCAGATGAATAGCTTTTGGCAGTTAATGTCCGCTGGGAGAGGGCAGTCATTTTTCTTTCCAGGGATGTGCTTTGCTTAGGTTGCCTTTGCTTGGATGGATAGCCCCACACCTATGCACATGCCAGCAACACTAAGTGGACTGAGTTGGTTCTGATGAAGAGGAGACAGAAGAAAAAGGAGGAGGAGGGAGAAGAGGAGAAGGAAGAGGAAAAAGGAAAAGAAGGAAAAGAAAGAGGATGTGAAAGAGAGAACTGACTGCAGAAGGTTGTTCTCTGACCTCCATACATATACGTGTATACACACACACACACACACACACACTCGAGCACACATGCTCTCTTTCTCTAAATATCATGAAAAGGGAAGAAAAAACATTTTTTTTTAAGAGGAAAGTAGGGGGCTGGAAAGATGGCTCAGTGGTTAAGAGCACTGACTGCCCTTCCAAAGGTCCTGAGTTCAAATCCCAGCAACCACATGGTAGCTCACAACCACCTGTAATGAGATCTGATACCCTCTTCTGGTGTGTCTAGAGACAGCTACAGTGTACAATAAACAAATAAATCTTTAAAAAATAAAAAAAAAGGAAGGTAGAGAGAGGGTGTCTTCGAGAAGTGGAAGTGGAAAATGAGGATGAATATGATTAAGATACATTGTATACATGCATGAAGTTGTCAACAAATGAAATTTAAAAATCTCTTAAAAATGTACTACTCTATAAACACATATATGTTAAATCTGAAAAGAAAACAATATTTGAGTGAAAATGTATCTTCACTGTCCTCTAAGAAACAATAACTAATCATATAGCACTTATATCATACTGTGTATACAGGACCGTGATGTCTAGAGTATATGAGAAGATAGATATGGATCAGTTACGTGGCAACACTAGACCATTCTGTATCTGGGACTTGAGGGTCCTCTAGAACTAGTGCTCTGGAACTGAGGGTCTCTGCCCATTTTTCTATTGCATAATTTATTGCGTTGTGTATTGGTTAGTCTTATGCCACCTTGACCCAAGCTAGGGTCATTTTGAAAGAGGGATTCTCAGTTGAGAAACTGCCTCCATAAGATTGGCCTATCAGCAAGTCTGTCGGGAATTTTCCTACGGATTGATATGAGAGGGCCCAACCTACTATGGTGGTGTCAACCCTGGGCAAATGGTTCTGAGTTGAGAAAGCAGTCTGAGCAAGCTGTGAGGGGCAAGCCAGTAAGCAGCATTCCTGCATAGCCTCTTCTTCAGTTTCCTGCCTTGGGTTCCTGTCCTGACTTCCCTCAGTGATGGCATATGATCTGAGAGTTGTAAGATGAAAATAAATCTTTACTTCCCACGTTGCTTTTGGATGAGGTCTTTGTCACAGTGATAGAAACGTTGTCACACTCGCCTATAGGCTTAATATATGCTTTTAATCTACTTCTCTGGTTATATCTTTTTCTCTCTATCCTCTTAAAAATTTGTTCGTGTTTCCCATAAGCAGTAAAGGTGGTTTCTCATGAAGAACAAGTGACTTCTAGATAGTTCTTTTCAACGGTGGATTCCTTTGTTCACTCAGTGCAGTGGAAGTCAGTGAAGAGTGCACAGCAGCTGTAAGGCCCTAGCTCAGTGGTTCTCAACCTGTGGGTCACCACTCCTTTTGGGGTTGACTGACCTTTTCACAGGGGTTGCCTAAGACCATAGAAAACACAGATATTTACATTACAACTCACAACAGTAGCAAAATTACAGTTATGAAGTAGCACCAGAAATAATTTTATGGCTGAGGTCACCACAGCATGAGGAACTGCATTGAAGGGTCGCAGCCTTAGGAAGGTTGAGAATCGCCGCCCTAGCTGGAGCTGGGTAAGGCTTGCCAAGTACCCTTAGCTCCCCCATCTTAATTCTGAGGAGTTTAACCCAGACTGCAAGAGCAGAGTTTACAGCTAGAGATTCAGTCCAACTCCCTCAGGTAACAAATGAAGAGAAATGGGAAATCTGCTTGTGATGAGCCTGAAGCCACCTAACAGAAATAGAACTGACCAAGACCTCAGGTTGCCAGCCTATCTATGAACTCAAGGGTTTCAGTCACAGAGCTTAGCTCAATTCTAATTTGACTTGAGAACATAGCTAGGCACTTCATCATCAGATCTGTGCACTTTTATCCTACTAAAGAAGAAGCAAATATAAACAAATGGATAATTCCATTCAAAAACATATCCAGGCTGGCAAGACGGCTCAGCGGGTAAGAACACTAACTGCTCTTCCAGAGATCTTGAGTTCAATTCCCAGCCACCACATGGTGGCTTACAGCCATCTGTAATGGGATCTGATGCCTTCTTCTGGTGTGTCTGAAGACAACTACAATGTACTTGCATAAATAAAATAAATAAATCTAAAAAAAAAAAAACACATCCAAAAAGCATTTATCACCATGGCTCAATTATTTATTAACACATCAATTTTTTTGTTTCTCCAAGCAAAAATTTAAATAAACAAGAGCAAGAAACCCTTGACAGGTTTCCCTCTTGTATCGATAAGACCCAGTGTTTCAGAAACTTTGCCCTAGGGAGACAAACAAACATCTACATCCTTCTGATAGGGTACCAATGATGAGCCAAAGCGCAATTCTACAGAAGTCCAACTTGGAGAACCAACAAGCTTACTGGGTTTAGGTACAGAGCATCATTGAGGGGTTACTTGCAGGAGTAACCCCAAATCAGCAGAACCACTAGAAAGTCTCCCCAACATAGTTGGCACCTCCTTAAATTAGCCTTCCATGGTTTATATATTCTAGCAACACCAGAGACCATGAGGCCATGTGTCAATAGGGGATGGCTGGAAGCTTGGTTGAGAGTCAAGGAACCCTCACTGGCCCCTTCTATCTGGGATATCAACAGTCAATGAACCTAATCTGGGGCATCTCATCTAAGCAGCCACAGACTTTCTGATTAAGGTAACAGCTATTATGTTTGGAGAATAGTGTTTTATAACAAGCTGGGCCTGCTGTGACGGGTCTCAGTAATTGCTGTTGGATAGTATTGTTAATTATTACGTCAAACACCACTCATAACAGCAAAGCCAAGCAGCAATGACTTGATTTAGTTTTTAAAGTTCCACTGTGCTCACCAGTGTTACTTTGCTAGATCAGCTGTCCATTGGTAGGTGGTCTAAAATAGGGGTAGGGGACAATACTGCTAAAGACAATTGGCTGCCTCTGCTCCTCCTATACATATTCCCTGAGTTTCTGCTATTGATGGCTAAGCATCCCAGGAACCTGGCACTTGAGGTCCCCTTGGCAAAAATGTTCACAAGAGATGAGGCATCCTGTGGTGGTTTTAATAAAAATGGTCCCCATAGGCCCAAAGGGAGTGGCACTATTAGGAGGTGTGGCCTTGTTGGGGAAACTATGTCACTGGGGGTGGGCTCTGAGGTTTCAGAAGTTTAAGCCAGGACCACTGTCATTCGCTCTTCCTGCTGCCTCTTGACTCCTTCTCCAGCACCATATCTGCCTGCATGCAGCCATGATGATAATGGACTAAATCTCTGAACTGTAAGCCATCCCCAATTAGATGTTTTCCTTTCTAAGATTTGCTGTGGCCATGGTGTTTCCTCACAGTAATAGAAACCCTAAGATATACACCAAGTCTGTTTTATTTCTGTCTTACCTTTTAGAATAGAAACTTCAATTTCAGGGCTTTAGTAACTGTGGGGTTTCTAGGTTGGCTTCCTGCTCCATAGAGTGGATATGATAGCAAACTCTAATCCCAAACTGCAGAGAGAATGAGGATGGACATGTATATGTTCCTCTGCATACAGTCACCCGAGTAAAACCACTGGAGTGTGTTTATGGATCATGGTTGCCTGCAGAGTGGTCATCTCTTAGGGTGAGTATCTGCTATCCACAGTAAAGGGACAGACCCAGACTAAGAACGATTAAATATGAGAAGATGTAATGATCTGACCAGCATTGTAAAAAAAAATGCATTCTGGAGAGAATGACGCTAATTTACAAAGCAAGCTAAATCCAGTCATAAGGGTGAATGCCTGATGGACCACAGAGTTTCAGGGGACCTCTAGTGATGCCAGCAAACCACCAACCTACCACTGACTCAGAGATCATGGGAGCTTGTGTTTATTCAGTCTGTCGCCAGGACATTCACACTTCCATTTGGCCTCTTGAAGCCATAAAGACCATGTTCTGGCCCAAGCCTACCACTCCAGGGAATAATAACCATTTAGTTACAGAGCTATGAGGAGCCAACAGCCAATCAAAACACGGTTCCTGCTGATCAGCTTTGGATCTCTGCAAATGAGGATATAAACTAAAGCCATTCTGGAAAAGTACAGATGAGAAAGCATCATGTGTATGAAATTTTGAGCAACTTTTGCTTTCATCGGAGATGAAGGGAATGGCAGGCAGAGAGCTGAGAAAAAGGAGGTTCAAATGGTCACGTGAAGGTCTATCCTCAAACTGGCCAAGTCTGAAAAATCTCAATAAAGTTTAGCATAAAACAAAAGGTTTATCACCATACTTGCCTTTTAAAACCAGATGTCTCTGGGGAAGGGATGCATAGTTTTAGAAAGCCATCTTTAGTAGACTCAAATTCAAATATGGGTTTGAATCATCTCAGTTGGACACTGAAGGTACCCTTCCAACTATAACAGCAAGGAGTTCTCTTTTAATCTAGTAGATACTGAAGATACCAAGATACTGAAAAACAAGGTCTTAAAAAACTCTAATGATTACAGATCTTGAAAGATACCACAGGGGAGAAAAAGAGAGAAGGCAGGCCACACTGGGCAAAGTCTGTATGGGGTTGGTTGGTGATGTAGTTCTGAGGAAGGGTACATGCCTAGTGTGTGTGATGTGAAGTCTGTGCTGTGATCTCCAGTATTTGAATGAGGAGAAGAGAAATGGGCCAGAGGGACCAACAAGTAGACAAGCTTGGTTTGTCTCTTGCTAAAGCTTCTCTGATCATCCTGTTGCTAACTCACTCTTAGCAGCCCAGGCTGGCCTCCACCTCACTATGGCACCCAGGATTGTCCAGTCTGTGGCATGTGTGCTGCAGGTGGCTGAGAACAGTGATGAGTGATTGTGTAGCCCTGGCTGTCCTGGAACTCACTCTGTAGACCAGGCTGGCCTCGAACTCAGAAATCTGCCTGCCTCTGCCTCCCAAGTGCTGGAATAAAGGCATGCTCCACCACCGCCTGGCTTTTTTTTTTTTTTTTTGCTTGTTTGTTTGTTTGTTAAGATTGTTTTTGTAACTCTATTATGTAGACTAGACCCATGGACTTCGTAGATGACAATGTCATGCCACTTGTGAAGAAGTTGTACATGCCTGCCTGAGGCTGGCTTTGGGTTCCTGCCTCCACATACCAAGAGCTAGAATTATGTATTTGACCTTGTATTTGGCATGGTTTGACTATTGTTTGTTTGTTTGTTTTGTTTTGGTCAGAGCCTAGGACCTCATGCACGCTGGTTAAATTCTCTAACATTGCGCTACATCCCCGAGTAGTTGACCATTCTTAAGAACAACAGCTCTTTGGCATCTCGGCTAAGAAGAGATACAGAAGAAAGTGGCCAAAGTGAGCAGGTCATCCTGGAGGAGAACAGTGAATTCTCAATATATATTCAAGCAGTCCAGCACTGACAGAAATTGGAATATAAATGGAGTTGCCATCAGTGAATGACCACATCTGTGGTACTGTCCAACCACAGGCCCACAGTCATTGCCAGATAGCGCCACGTCTATATAGTTGGCCAACAGGGAAGGGCTGTGCTTAACAATATAGACTTAAAAACCAAGTTCTGATCAAATCTACCAAGTTCGAATAAAGCAAAGACTCTCAACTACAAAAGGACAAGATGTTTGCATTTCTAAGCACTTCATCCTCTTCCCTCACCATAAGTTATTCTGCCAAGGTCTCGAGATGACTTATAATCTTCCAAGGCCAGAATAGGAGAACTGTGCTTTTTAAAGCTAAATTCTTAAAAGACAGGCTGGGTGATAGGGGACACTGGGAAGAGATGAAGTTGGTTGTTTGAGAGGAGGCAGGAGCCAGAGCACTTTCAGCAAATGGAGCAGGGGCCAGGGCATCACTCCCAAGATCCCATTGCGGTCCACACAGGAGGCATCAGCGTGGGAGGTTCTGGGACACTTGTCAAGCTCACACATCACAGTCATGGTATTTTCTCTCTCTGACTCAAAACCCAAGATACAAACCAGTTCAGTTGGCTAGGGCGGGTTAATATACAGCTGTAAGATATCACAGTATCAAAAAGAGGCTTTCCAGCAATGTTTGCAAAGCAAGTTTCTCGGAAGCAATTTTCCTTTTATCTGGAGAAAGATTATTATTCACGATCCAGCCAGAATTAGTGATTATGATGCACAAAAACCAGCACCCTTAAGAATTATGATAAGGAGGACTGGTATTCTGATAAAACAATAATGACTCTAAACTGGCACAACCCTACACTATTGATAAGACATTTCAAAATGGCAGAAATGTGTAAATTACGTAATAGCATTTGCCACAATAGTAGCTAGCACACACTGTAAACTTTAGTTGGGCCAAGTAAACGTAACAAGTCAGTGAGTGCTGAGTCCCCACCCCACCCCCACCCACCCAGACCCTCAGTATCCAGCATCCATCACAATTTGCTACACTTTATCCTTTTGCCTTTTATCCAACCAGGGAGGCACAGAACATTTCACCCACATAGGTGCAAACACTGGACCATTTCACCCACATAGGTGCAAACACTGGGATCGGCAGCAGTCTGGCAGAATCCAGCAGTCTAAGCAGAGCAGGTTGGCACAGGCTGGAATCCCAGGTACTTGGGAGGAGCCATAAGGTGGGTTTCAAGTTCAAGATCTTCCAAGGCTATACAGAGTAGACTCAAGGCTAGACTGGACAACTCAGTGTAACCCTGTCTCAAGATAAAAAAGAAAGAGAGGATTGGGGTTGGGCACGGTGGGACATACCTTAAATCCCAGTGTTCAGGAGGCAGAGGCAGGAGAATCTCTGTGAATTCAGAGGCCGGCCTGGTCTACACTGTGAGTTTCAGGACAGACAGGGGTGAAAAGAAACATCTAAGAATCTCTCAGAAAAAGGAAAGGGAAGGGAAGGGAAGAGAATGGATGAATGAATGAATGGATGGATGAGAGAGATTTGAGGCTGTACCTGGTCACTATCCATGACTAAAGCGGCACATGGTTTGCTTTCCTGGGCCCTGGAACACAGCCAGCCTCTGGAGGCAAAACTCTTACTTCACGGTCTGGGAAATCTGCTCAGTTGTAGATGACAATAAAATTGGAATTTACCATTTAGAGCATCAGTTCTTAACCTTCCTTATCTGGGACCCTTTAATACAGTTCCTCATGTTGTGGTGACCTCCAAGCATAAAAATCATTGCCTTGCTACTTTGTAACTATAATTTTGCTACCGTTGTGAGTTGCAATGTAAATATCTGATATGCAGGGATCTGATATGCAACTTCCAAAGCAACTGCAACCCACAGGTTGAGAACCACTGATTTAGAAGGCACTGAAGGCCCAACGTCAGTTATTTACATTAATTATCAAGACCAACCCCTAAACAATTAGTATTAGTCCAATGATGCCACAATGTTGCCGGAAACAAAAGACCCAGATGTGAAGATCAGCTGCATTCCTCTGGCTGTTACAGACATCCAAAGAACTAGTGTGCAGGCACAAGTCTAAATCTGGTGAGAAATCACAGGACTTTACTCACATCGGAAAGGAGGCTTGGATTGCCTGGGTGAGAGGCCACACCTGATGACTCACACCTGTAACTTGAGGCGGAGGCATAGGAGCAACAGGAGTTCAAGGCCAGTCTCTGCTACATTGTAAATTCGTGGCCAGCCTGACTACACAGACCCAATCATAAAGAAGGAAAAAGACAGCTAGGTGGTGGTGGCAGCGCATGCCTTTAATCCCAGTACTTGGGAGGCAGAAGCAGTCTGGTCTACAGAGTGAGTTCCAGGACAGCCAGGGCTATACAGACAAACCCTGTCTCAAAAAAAAAAAAAAAAAAAAAAAGGAGGAGGAGGAGGAGAAAGACAAGAGGATATCTAACTCACACTGGAACAGAAGTCTCCCTGATCTGAAATGTCCTCCATAGGCCTACTGTTGGGATGCGTGGTCTCCAATTAATAGCAACATTTCTTAGGAGGCTGAGGAATTGGGGGAGGGGGGTTTGCTGGAGGACATTTGAGGGTGACAGCCAGTCCCCTTCTGGCTGCAGTTCTGTTTTGAAGTCCTCTGAGATGTAAGCTGTGCTGAGCTCCCACTGTTTCCGAAGCCTCAGCTACCATGCCTTCTGTGCCATAATGGACTGGGTCTTAAAGTCTCTTCCCTCAGAAAGTGTTTCTATTTGGTCAGAGCAACAGAGCAACTGCGCAGTGACCTATGTCTTTGGGGATTACATATGTGGGTAAGAAGAACATGCTAATCCCTGCCACGGATTTTTAACCTACTTAAGTTTATCTTTTGAGACACCTCAAATTTTTTTCTAGAGTTAAGTAAAGATCTAATTGTATGCTTTCTACATGGAAGGAAACAAAACAAAAAACCAAAACCAAAAACCCAAACACAAAAAGTAGTCAACAGGAGTGAAACCATTAACATTCCCAGCTTCAAAAAGAAAAGAGATATATCAGGAAAGACAAAACTCAGTATGGTACGGTACCATCTGTGCCAATTAAAATGCACCAAAAAATCCATGTTTATGTCTAAGAGCATGTCCACCCAAGTCACCTGAAACCTAGATGGAGAAGTGGTATGTTTGGTGGGGGTGACGCGGAGCAGAGTCCCCAGGATAAAGGGACTTTAGTTAAAACTAGCATTTTCTATTTGAGCAAACAGAACTACATGTGAACAAAAAAGAAGGGGAAGGTCTATCACATGCGTGTGGCAGGACTAGGCTAGACCAATTTTGCATGTTCTAAGTAGTTTTTAATTAAGAGGTCTCAAAGGCTAACTCTAGAGTTTCCTTTAGCACCCTGCAGAACATTTTACTATTTATGGCTCATTCTTCAACATAGAGAGTATAAACAGGGCGGAAACACAGAGTTACTGATCCTGCCTGTGATGATTAATGTTATAAGTCAGCACAGTTAGGCTAGGTGTCCAGTCCAACAACAGTGCAGATGCTTCTACCAAGGCACACTGTGGATGAGATACGATGTTGTCTACTCTTTATGAACTCAGGCTAGCACCCCACCATGTAGTCCAGACTGGCACAGAACCAACACCCCTGCCTCAGCCTCCCAAACCCAGGGATTACAGAAAATGACTACCACACTTGCTGAGATGAAGACTTAAATCAGTAGACTGAGTAAAGCTGTCTCCCCTCCCCAACTCTGCCCAGAATGTAGACAGACCTCAAAATAGGTAAAGATCTTAAAAGAAAGGATTGAGCCAGGCAATGGTGGTGCACACCTTTAATCCCAGCACTTGGGAGGCAGAGGCAGGTGGATTGAGGTCTACAGAGTGAGTTCCAGGACAGCCAAGGCTATACAGAGAAACCCTGTCTCAAAAAACTAAAAAAGAAAGGATTGAGGCTTCCCCAAGGAGATAGCATGGCCCTTGAGATCCCTACCTAAGTTATCAGCCGTCCTATCTGCCCTGTGTGCAGAGCTTCCGCTGAGGACAATGCCATCCATGCTGACATTCCTAGCCTCTGTTCTGCTCTTTGAATTGTGGAGTTTCTACTCACTACAACTATGTGATATGATTTCCTAAATCTCAGTCTTTCTCTGTCTCCCTAGGGCCCACAGCACATACAATGTATCCATGTGCATTAGAGAACCTGAAGTTGTTTATATGCATACTCCCTTCACTCTGCTTCTAGAGAATTCTGACTTATACACCTGTACCATAAGCTTTGGGGCAGCCACAGTCTCTCTGTTTAGTTAAACACAACCCCCAATTTGTTTGTTTGTTTTAAGACAGGGTTTCTCTGTGTAGCTCTGGCTGTCCTGGAACTCACTCTGTAGACCAGACTGGCCTCAAACTCAGAAATCCGCCTGCCTCTGCCTCCCAAGTGCTGGGATTAAAGGCTTGCGCCACTGCCTGACACATAACCCCAATTTTTCCAACACAGATACAAGGAAGCTTCTTTGGGGGCAGGAAGAGTTGATGATAAGTTAGTTGAGACTGACATGTTGGAATTTAATGCATCTTGAGTTTATCTATGAGAGAATACATTCCAGGAGAAAATAAAATTCTCCAGTGGGGTGGCTTCTTTCTGGACATTTTTCCCCCTAGTTGAAGTTTCTCTGCCTAACTATGATGACGTGTTGGCAAGATGCCCCATTGGGAGGTCAGATACCCACATTCTCATGTTGGAGAGGAAGAAGAGCTAAAGTGTGCTCTGTCCTTAAACGTTCCCCCCCCAACCCCCGAGAAAAATCTCTACTTGCTGCATTGAAAGCGTAGGTCAACAGAATGAAACTGAGCTATCTCTACAGAGGATTTCTGCATATCCATGGCAGGGCTTTGCCCATATTACCAGCAGCATGTAGTCTGGGCTGCCCACATACAACAGCAAGGAAACAATACATCTCCAAACATGGCACATGCCTAGATACAAGGTGACCTCAAATATCAAGTCCTCCTAGTGCAGACTCCCTCACCGATTTTAGAGGCAGCTTATTGGAGGTATTTTAATTTGCTACTTTTATGATCATTATATTTTGCTTTGGCTTTTGCAAATCACAAAAGTTCAAATGAGAAACAAGAGTAAAATCACTGAAGTGATGGTCCAAACCAATAATACATCATAAAAATATTTCTTGACATTTCCACTGGATCAGAAGGTGACTTGAAGTATAAGTGATTGTCAGTTGGCTCATTGGAAAGATAGCCATTATTAAAGTTTTGGGGCTAAATAAAGATAAATGAGGCAAATGAAAGGACATCATTGGGTATGAATGTCCTTTTGTGGCAGATTATGCTATATATAAGGAATTTCCATTACTCTCTATACATAGCAATACACAAAATTACATGCATATAAAATACATGCACAGATATGTCCACATAGAAATTAATATCAACAGAGATGCCAGTGTCCCTGGTCTCTGGTTCTCATTCTATAGGATGCTCACTTAATTCTTCAGTGCCAGTAGCATTTTTACACCTATTCCTGTGAGGACCCTTTCCTTCTGAGCTTCACAAAGATACACTCTCTTCACTTTGATCTAAGTTACTTAAATAAGGTTCTTAACTTGTTCCATTTTAAAATGATCTTTAAAAGTCTTGTTTACTAAGAAATATAGTACTTGTTACTATGAGGTCAGAGGCCCTAAAATATTCCTAGATTTTTTGAAACCAACCCTAACCTTAAAAATACTATGACCTCAGTTGACCTTCTTTAGCATCCAAAACAGCAGTGACTAAGGTCACTTCAGATTACTGTGTGTTCCCGAAATAATACTTTAGTGTTCAAAATAAAGTAAGCAAAGCTCTTTTCATAGGAGGAGGGCAATCTGTAAAGACTTTAATGCATGCTCTTTTCCTATGGTAGCCTTCTCATGGGGCAGGGCCATTATGTCTAGGCATGTGGTAAATGGTTTAACTTCATCTCACGTGGTGGTTCCTGTCTCCTGCCTTTCTCTCTTAGCAGGCAGCCCTGGTAACATGGCACAGGACTGTTTGTAAGCTGTCTCGGGGTAGTTCTGGGGAATCCAAACTATCGGGTGCTGAAGACCCAGCAACAGGTACCCCTCCTATCAGGCAGATGCTACTCACACCGAAGGCTGCCAAGAACCGCCGCCAGCTTTCTCCTCTCTTTTAAAAATAACCTGTACATGATAGGCATGATGGTGCACACCTTTAATCCTGTCACTTGGGAGACAAGAGGCAGGTGGTTCTCCGTGAGTTCAAGGCCAGCCTGATCTACAGAATGAGTTTCAGGACATCTAGGGCTGCATAGAAAAAAAAAAACAAAAAAAAAAACCTTGTCTGGGAAAAAAACTAAAAACTAAACCCAAACCAAACCAAACCAAACAAACAAAAAAGCCTGTGTAGAGCGGCAGGCGGCTGTTGAAGGTAGCAGAATATTTCCTGAGAGCAGACCTCTGGGAAACCATATGGCCTACCCAGCTATGACTGCTCTCTGAAGGGGTCAGATATCCCCAGATATCCCAGAACATAGCACAGGAGTAGTAGTCTGAAATCAATATAAATTGGTGCCACCAATGTAAATGTGAGCTGGAGAGGGCCACAGATAAGACATTTTTAGATTTTTCTAGAATATTCTACAGATGGGCCTAATCTCTTAAGGGCTTCACCAGGAGTCATTACCTGCATCACTGACTGAAGAGAAATGAAAGAGTGAACAGTACTCTAAGCTATACAGGATGCTCAGAGCACCCAATAACTTCCTGTCTGAAGGGATGAGGAAAGAGAGGAGATGGGAAGATACTTGTGTGCTACGAACTAAGGACACTGGATGATGCAACTAATGCTACGGTTTCTACATGGTGGTCCTCGCCAAAATTCAGTGGAAGCAGGATCCCCAGGGAGGCAGGCTTAGAAATGAGACTCTGGCAGGGCAGATGTTTTCATCTCAAAAGCTCAGTCCTCATCAATGGATGTTTTCTCTCTCATACACATGCCCACTGCGCCCCCTCCCACTATAAGTTAAAGCTCCTTCAAGACCTTTGTTTGATGTAGCCACCATATCTTGAACTTCTCAGCCCCTAAAGCTGTAAACCCTAAACAAACAACCAGACCACCCCCAAACTTATTTCCCTTATAAACATTCTAATCTATAGAAAAATGCCCCGAAGAAAAATGACAAGTCTATATTCTTGCCAAAAGACATGAATGAATGTTAAGGTTGGAGATGTAGCTCAGTGGTGGAGCACCTCCCTAGCATGCAAGGTCTTAGTTCAGTCCCCAGTAGAGATACAATAAATATATACATAAATAAGACAGCATACTCACTAAACATATTGGAAGTTTTAGAATTTATGATAGCATTAAAAAATAGAAACATGGGGCTAGAGAGAGAGCTCAGCAGTTAAGAAAGAACACTGCTGCTTGCTTTTACAGAGGACCCAGGTTCCGTTCTCGGCATCCACACTGTGGCTCACAACCATCAGCAACTCCAATTCCACGAGATCCAATATCTTATTCTGACCTCCAAGGTCACCAGGTTACACACGGTACACACTCATACAAGCAAACAAAACACTCAGACACATAAACTAACTAAATCTTTAAAAAAAAGTTTTTAAAGAGGACTTTAAAAAAAATAGAAACCGGCTGGGCGGTGGTGGCACATGCCTTTAATCCCAGCACTTGGGAGGCAGAGGCAGGAGGATTTCTGAGTTCGAGGCCAGCCTGGTCTACAGAGTGAGTTCCAGGATAGCCAGGGCTACACAGAGAAACCCTGTCTTGAAGAAAACAAAACAAAACAAAAAAGATAGAAACTTTGATGTGGGCTCCTTTAGTAGTTGGCTCCAAAGTGACAAAGAAGAGCAGAGAAGGAAGCATGGAGCTCGAAGGGCTCAGTAGTCACACCTTCAGAAAGCCACGTGCCCAGTATTGTCCTGAAGACTTCATGTGCCATGCCCCATTTGGTCCTAGCACTCACCCATGAGGGAGTGGCCAACCTCATCTCTACTCTACACTTGAGAAACCCAAGACAGAACTGGCTGTGAAACAACTTTCTCCAACGTCTACCGGGACAGCTAGGCTAGGATACTCACACGGCTCACAGAGTGAGACCCATGGGGATAGTGTATCACCTGCCTTACACTACCTGTGTAACTACGCAGACAGTTCCTCTGCAGTGTGGCACCTCATCTTACGCTACCTTGTAAACTATGCAAGCAGTCCCTCTGAGACTGTCACCTGGATCTATAACATAAAGGTGACACCATGTTATGCAAAAATGGGATCCTTACACAACATTCCCCTCTCCTCCCCCTCGCCCCCACCTTCCTAGGCTCAGGATTCACATGTGTGTGGCAAGGCTGCATCAGGCCTCCCTTGACCTCTCGTTGACTTCAACATAGGAAGGCTGCAGCATGCCGAACCTAGATGTAATCCTCTCTTTGCAAACATGGGCTTTCCTCTAAGGGCCTACCTAGTTTACTTTGTTTCTGTTCATTAGGGAAAGGTATTTCATGTCTACCTTTAACTTGGAGCAATGAATTTCACAGGCAAAGGTTTGGTTTTATAGTGAATATGATTCCTTATGGTTTCTGGACCCATAAAAAGCCATTGTTCCTTCACAGAGCTGGTGTGTGTGTGTGTGTGTGTGTGTGTGTGTGTGTGTGCCCCATCCCCATGCAGTCTGGCTCCTCTCACCAGAGCCTGTAACTAATTCACCCAACCCAATCCCAGCACCTCATACACCCACATAAACGACAATTCCAAGTTTAAAGTTGGTGGAGAGTTATGTCCAAGAGTTGCTATGTATCAGTTTGAATGCTCTCCCAGCAGTGTGCATGTGGCACTAATGCCGGAGCCTGGACTGGCATCTACGGTCTGTATCCCATTAGGCACTTTTATGAGCTCAGAACATGACTGTCTGGCTTGCATTTGTAGCACAGAGGGAAGCAATAAGGGGAGGCAGCAGGGTTTCCTTAAGGACACCTGACATAGGTCAGCTGCAGCATCAGAAAAGCATAGGAGATGGCCAGGCTGTGTGACCGAAAGAAGGTGGGGAAAGAGCCTAGCACAGTGGTCCTTGACTTGTATGTCGCAACCCCTTTGGGGGGTGGTCACATATCAGATACCCTGCATATCAGATATTTTACATTATGATTCAAAACAGTAGCAAAATTATGTTAGGAAGTAGCAGTGAAATAATTTCATAGTTATGGATCACCACAACATGAGGAACTATATTAAAGGGTCGTAGCACTAGGAAGGTTGAAAACCACTGCCCTAGCAAGACAGTTGGGATACCCAATCTGGCAGTATCTCTGCCATTTACAAAATGTGCTCCAGACAAAAGCTCTGAACTTCTCAACCGGAACTTCACCTCAGAAGAAGGAAACTGGACTAGATACACTCTGAGATCCCTTCTAATTGAATATACTAGTACTTTAGTCCTTTAAAAGACCTCTGATTGTGAAGGACATGAGCCCCAGTGTCTAGCACAGTACCTTACTTCCATCTGACCCTGGGCCCATTAGTGACTGCAAAGTGAACCAATACCTGTAAGCATATACACACAGTTATGAAGTCCATTAATGCAGATACGTGATATCCACAAATGATGCACAACTCTACATATATTATTGGACCTTATGAGTTATAAATTGTTATGACTTTTGGATGCCAAACACAGAAGAACATAGTATAGAAGTACTAGATATACTTCTCTATATAATTCTCCTCACCGCTCCCCTCCCCCCGACCTAACCTGGGACTTGGAGTTTAATAGAGAAGAATAATAGAAATAAGATGATGCTAAGCAACTCTCAGGAAAGATACAATTCCATTTAGATGTGGTGGAGCCAATGACTTCAGTGTCTTAGAGCAGGACTTGATAATTAAGACTACATCACGGCCCAACACGGTGGCATGTATCTTTATTTTATTTTATTTTTTGAGACAGGATTTCTCTGTGTAGCCCTGGCTGTCCTGGAAACTCACTAACCAGACAAAATCATCTTATTATTTTCCTTTACCCTCCAGCCCTACGAGGCCCCCAATTCCAAATATATCAAACTTCAAAGTTTGCACACTAACGCATTTTTCCATTTGAATTTTCTATCGGCTGGCAATTAAAAAAAGAATCTCAGAGGTCAGCCAAAAGTCTCAAATAACGAATGAGTTTGATATAATATCTCTATAGACTGAAGAGTGTAATAAGACATGTTATGAGAAAACACCTGGAAAATGGCCCTTGGCAGGCTACATTTCAGGGATCTATATTCTAAACAGCAACTCCCTGCCAACTAATGCTCAACTTCCAGCAGAGACCCCTGGAAACAGCTCCAAAAATATTCGTGTCTCCCAGACGCCATAGGCTTTTATGCAGGGTTCTAGTACGAGCAAAGAGAATCTGGAACTCAGATGAAGATGGGGTCATCTCCTAGGAGTAGCCTATTGGGGTGGGGGTGGGGGAATGGAGAGAAGCCAGAAGGATAAAAAAAGAGTTTCCATGCCTGGAATCCTAGCACTTGGCTGGTGGAGGCACGAGGGTCATAAATTAGAAAACATCATGGGCTACATGAGACCCTCTCTCCAAAAGACAGCTCGATCAATAAAATGTTTCATGGTCACTTGCAAGTAGGAAGCATGTGTCTGAGATATCTCAGATATTAGAACCTATATTACACCTCTGTACAATTCTCAGGAAAAGCTGGCTAAATTATGGTCTTTGGCTCTATTGAGAAATACGCTGCCATTAAAAATCAATGAGTCTATAATACTCTGAAGAATCGTGTTTATTCATTCACAACAATCTCTTAATTCCTGCTGAACACCACAGAAGGTATAAGGGTGTTTAAGACATGATGAATTACAGTGTAAATCGTGCATGTGCTTTAGTATGGAAAGGGCTCTGAATGAGGCTAGCAATGGAATCTCCGTCCCTTCATTGACAAGCTGACCACCTTGAACCATTTCTGTAACTAGTGTGGCTCCACCGGAGCACCTTGTGAAATGGCAATAAGACTATCCTCCTAAGATCATGATGCTGGGCTGGCAAGATGGCTCTTCGGCTAAAGGGGCTTGCTGTGTGAGCCTGAGGATTTACATTCTATCCCTAGAACCCACTTTAAAAAGCCAGATTCAACAGTATGCGATACCGGTGCTCCTGCAGCAACATGAGAAGCCGGAAAGAACAAAATCCTAAACCATGTGGAGTGAACCTACCCTAAAAGTTGTCCTCTGACCTCTACATGTATGCTGTGGCATGTGGTCCCCAAGCCCCCCACAAACACATTAATAAAGTTAAATTAAAAAAATTAAGATCCTCGTGTAGATGAGATCAAGTTCATACGCGTGACATTATAACAGTGCCTGATAGGAACCAAGTACGCAGTAAATCTTAACTGTATTACAGTGTGAGGCAGTGTTCCTTACAGTCTCGCTTTAACGAGACACTCAGATTTCAAGAGACAATGGTGACTAGCACAGTGATAGGCATTCACCTTCAGGCTGTGGTTATATCAGGAATGGAACTGCCCAGACAGGCCTTTCATTCACAAAAATAGAGAGCATCCGTCACTGGAGCCAAACCAGAAAACACAGAATGACAGTCTATTTTCTCCTACATTCTAGCCTTCCCGACACTACCGAGCACTGTCACAGTTTATTTCATCTTTAAAGTGTCCCCAAGTGTGCAAAGCAAATACCAAGCCTAGGAGACAGTGAACACCATACAGTGTGAAACCAGAGGGAAGACAGAGCTTTTCTAGGTGGGACTGCTCTAGGTTCCCTCGTTGCACATCATTTAAAGTTGGGTTTACTGCAATCTACAACCATCTCTCCTGGCCCCAAATGGCTCAGTAGTTATTATGACCTTAGGAGCAGGGAAAAAAAATAGGTTCTTCTCATCTGCCTACAAAATAGGCTGAGTTGAGAAGAATCCTACTTGGAATCAATAGAAGAATCAACAGAGGACACAGGGAATCAACAGAGGACGCAGGCTGCTCCAATCTGAGTCCACTTGCAGTTTTCCTGATGCCTTTCAGAGATAAGGGGATGTCTGCATACATCTCCACCTGTATCACTTTGGTGACAAATGATACCAAACCTTGACTCAGAATGGCTTTAATAGAGGTCAGGAGGTGAGGAGAGGGCAGGGCTCCAGGCAAGCTTTCCTGCCCTCTGCAACATTGTCTTCAGGTTGGAGCCTAAAGGCCAGTGTTTCCAGACAGTAGCAAACAGAAGACAAAAGAGCGCTATTTTGTATCTTTCTCTAAGAAATAAGCAAACCTTTCTAAAACTTCTCCATACGCTGAGGTATCCTCATCGCCTAGGGTACCCTTTCCTTCATCTGACTCTGGGTTGTGGAATGAGGTACCTGACAGAATAGGCTGAGCACCTGAGGGAAAAGCACTTCAGGTATACACAATTTTTTCTTTTTCACCACTCACCAGGCGGCAGGCAAAGATTGATGATACAAATGAACAGGAACATGTTTCACAGACGTCAACAGGCTGTACCGCTATTCACAAACACAGAACTGTGTAAGCAGAGCATCGGATATTTAGTAATAGCCTTTGCTCCATGCTCATAATGAGCAGTAGCTTCTTGCACAATGGACTTAACCAGCGCCATCCAGTCACTGGCAAATCAGTTCCAAATTACTCAGCTTAAGCCCAATAACCAAACCATCCAGAGCCTCAGGCACCCTGCAGTACTACTGCTGGGTGCAACGGGCTATGAGTCCTGTTTGCACGTCTAAATCCAGCAGGTCCCTGTAGCACTGGGGCAGAAACACAGGAGGAAGAACTGAGGAAAATCTCAGGGCAAAGCTGGGAGAATCAGGCAGGGACTACACACATGAGTGGCTGATAGTGCAGGAATGTTTAAAAGTTTGCAGAACGTTGTGGGATGTGTTTGGGGGGCAGTGGGCAAGCTGAACTAAGACAAAGCAAACCAGGAGAAGCGGTGACTGCAGCAAAGCTTTGGGAAGCTGACAAACACATAAACTAGCTGTAATAAACTAGAAGTGCCTGACTTCCAGATGAGGGCAAGCTGATCCTAGTACAGACGGGGTTGGGGTGGGGCGGGGGCGGGACTGGAAGCCTACTTACTGTCCTTCACCCCCAGCATCCCAGAGAGTCCTGGGAATTAGGAGTACCATGTATCAATTAGACAAGGGTACCCCCATATGGAGGTAGGCTGGCTAAGGGACAGTGTACAAAGTCATCAGACCCCCATACTGTCTCCTTTCGTCCTAGATTACAGGTGAAGGCCTGCAGTGTGCTACCTCTTTCCTCTGCTGTATCAGAGCAGCTCTGGACAGGCATGCCAGTTGTAGCTGGTGGGTGGGGGACTGCCAATTAAACAGGGGAAGAGAAGGTCACCAAGAGCAAATGTTACAGCTCCTCATTCCCTTCTTGTATGCCCTTTGGAATCTTCCTCCAAGAGATTCTCCTCCCACAGAGACTTCCCTCCATTTGGGCAGTTGCCCCCGGGGAGGAAACTACATCTGCTGATGGGAGTTGCCCATTGACATCACCAGCCAGTCAGTCTTCAGCGGAGGCCCTGGAAGGCACTTGCAAGTTACTTAACAGTCACTGCCATATCAACTAAATAAACAGTGTGCTCGATAAAACGCCATTCAAACCCAAACCCAAACCAAAACACCAAAGACCAATCGCTGCCACCTGGCCTTGGCAAGATCCTCTCCTGTTCAGTTGCTGTACGGGCACGTACGGAAAGGGTACCGTGTGCCAGGCATTGCGTGTTCAGAGACACTGCCCCGGGTCTCCTTCATAAAAAGGAAATGTGCCTCAGAATGAGCCCTATCCGTTCAGACTTTCCAATCAGCATTTCAGGAATGGGTCAAGGATCATCAAGCATATTAGGAAAGCCTTCACCATGGAAGAAATTAAAAAATCCAAACAAACAGCCAGGGGGAAATTAGAGGAAACAGAAACAATACAGGGAGGAGAGAGGTACTTCAAAGTCAGTCTTGAGGACTGCAAAGTGGAGACGCTTTTCATCCCTGAAACAATAGCAGGAGATTATAAGACAACTCAGCACCCTAAAGAGCTCTTCCGATGTAGAGATTTGACCAGCAGACATAGAACTGGGATATGGCTAAATTGAGGAAATTTCCCAGGAAGTAGAACTTTTAAAAGGGAAACAGGAAATGTAATAGAATAGGTAAAAGTTTAATGGTTCAGTCCATAAAAACTTCCTTCAAATTCATGGTGCTCCAGAAGAAAGGAAGGGGATTTTAGACTTTTAAAAAAACATCTAGAAAAAAAAACTCTCCAGAACCAAGTGGCAGATTTACAAGGCTGAGAGAGCTCATCGAAAGGCTAGTAAGATACACAAAGATTCTAATTCAAGCCAGGCAGTGGTGGTGCACGCCTTTAATCTCAGCACTTGGGAGGCAAAGGTAACTTGATTTCTGAGTTCAAGGCCAGCCTGGTCTACAGAGTGAGTTCCAGGACAGCCTGGGCTACACAGAGAAACTCTGTCTTGAATAAAACAAAGAAAAAAAACAAAAAGATTCTCATTCAAAGTGTATTATAATAAATCTCCATTACAAAGAAAACAAATATCAAAAGACAGGAGAAAAAAAATCTATCGCCCCCCCCAACCCCAGAGATGGGGGAAACAGATTCCAAATACCAGGAAGTAGAGTGACAGCTAACCCCTGAGCAGGGCCCTGAGACTAGGATGAGCATCGCTGTCCCGACTTAAATGGAAGAGATTTCCACTCTGGATGAGTTCAACCCTAGTTCAACCTGACAGTCAGGCCTGGAGGCTCTCAAAACACTGATGACATGTACATGTTTTCTTGGGCACTTATGGAACAAAATATAAAAGGCAAGGCTTGGAGGGCTCAGATGATAAAGGAAGTCCCATGAACAAGAAGAAGAATGCATCCCCAGGACGATGACACACAGACAGTTGTGATGGTGGTTTTTGAGGATTTAGTTCCTTCTCCCAACATTCCTGCCCTCTTTTGCCTCATCACAACTACTGGCAAGTGATGCACCCAGCTTGGCTGGAGGGCAGCAAACCCAGAGTGCAATCAGAAAGGGTAGATTCGGCAAGAACCAACCACAGGGCAGGATGCACTTAACCATTGAAAAATAAGTAGGCAATGTTCAAATGGCTGCCCTTGGGGCTGCTAAGGGGTAAGGGAATGATTGCTGTCTCTTGTTATAGGTCTTAGAAAAATAAGTGACTCTTGGGCTGAGCATGATGAGTATTATGCCTTTAACACCAGCACTTGGTAGGCAGAAGCCAGTCTTGGTCTATACAACAAGTTTGAGGCCAGCCAAAGTGACACAGTGACACCCAGTTCCAATCGATCGGTGACTTAAAATTATTTGTGACTGTGCTTTTCATAAAGAAGGATACCTCAGGCTTCCGATCCGATGTCAGAATAAGAATCGGAAGCTCCACAAGATTGAGGAAGAGCCCGACCAACACCCTGGAGCCCCCACTGAAGAAGGTAGGGCACATGTGCCAGGCCACAGCTCTGGAGAAACAATATCGCAGTGAAGGCAGGGCTGAAGAGCATGTCCCAGGAGACAGGGAGGAATGGGACCCCCCCACACACACCAAACAGCTCTTTGGTATGAGGATCCTGGTATATCCAGACATTAGCAGCAATGGGGTAGACTCTCTTCTGAAGAGAATCTACCATGTGTACTGGGTGAATTGTGGGAATGGGAAACAGATAGGAAGTACTTAGTACACTGCTACTCCTATGCTAGCCACCTTTTACTGTAGATAAGGGGGAGGCTGCCTAAATCGGCCTCCCAACCATCACAGTTAAACCCAGCAAAGCAGGCGGAGACATTTGGACCAAACCTTATGAACCGAGTTCATATTGGTTCCCTGACACTTTCCCCCAAACATCCTATTTCAGTTTCAGGCTATGGTCCATCTAGGAACTCTTTGGAGAGGGAGGTGGGTGTGTGTGTGTGGTGGGGAGAGAGGGAAGGTGAGACAGGGTTTCTCTGTGTAGTCCTGGCTGTGCTGGAACTTGCTCTGTAGATCAGGGTGGCCTCAAACTCTGAGAACCACTTGCCTCTGCCTCTCAAGTATTGGGATTAAAGGTGTGCACCCCTTACTGCCTGGCTAACTCTTTCCTATAGAACCCAACGGAGCCTCCTTCTACAAAGCTCTGAATGTCACCTGGGGGTCCCATAGTACTTTCTAGAGCCTGTGTAGGTGTAACTGGAGAGCTGAGAATTTTGCATCCCAAGTTACTTTGTAATTCACCTATAATGTGAGTTTATACAAAAACAGTTATAGCACTGTATTTTATAAATTATGCTCCCTGTCATATTCAGCTAGACCTAGTTTATAGAAAGAAAAAAAGTTTATATTCTTAGGAACTTTTTTTCTCTCTGGGGCTCAGTGGTTAAGAGCACTGGCTACTTTTGCAGAGGTCCTGAGTTCAATTCCCAGCACCCACATGGTAGCTCACAACCACCTGGGGTGGAATCTGATGCCCTCTTCCTTTGTGCAAGAAGACAGGGCACTCATATACGTAAAACACATAAATAAACCTTCAAAACAAGAAACTTTTCTCTGAAGATGATATTGCCTCCGTCTTTTATTCTTGTCACTTAAAATCATATCACTCTTTCTACTTCTAAGCTGCCTGCTGAAGCAGGACTCTGTGATACAAGATGCCATCTTCAGCCAGAGACAATTCACAACTATAACCCAGAACTGGAGACGTGGGCAGGAGGAACACAACTTCAAGGGCAGCCTGGGCTACATACTGAGGAAGACCCTGGTTCAGAAAGAAAGGAAGAAAGGAAGGAAGGAAGGAAGGAAGAAAGGAAGGAAGGAAGGAAGGAAGGAAGAAAGGAAGGAAGGAAAGAAAGAAAGAAGGAAGGTCCTCCAAAAATAGCAATAAAAAAGCTATCCTCTTTTAAAGCATCCTTCAGTAAAAACATTTTTTTTCTGGGTAACCTAATCAAAAAAATTTGCACAATCAGTGAATAGGGTTGTTGTCCAAGCACACTGTTTAGTAATTTGGGGCAAAGATCTGTCCTCAGAGGAGATGACAGGCTTGTATGTGGAAACATCCGAACTCTCCCTTTGGGAGAGAAAAGAGCTTGGCTGTACCAAAGCTAACCAGAAGCTAACCAAAAGCCAGGAGAATGGTACAAGGACAGAAGGACTGCTTCCACTGCAACAGAGAGAGAGAGAGAGAGAGAGAGAGAGAGAGAGAGAGAGAGAGAGAGAGAGAGAGAGAGAGAGAGAGAGAGGAGAAGAAGAAGAAGAAGAAGAAGAAGAAGAAGAAGAAGAGGAAGAGGAAGAGGAAGAGGAAGAGGAAGAGGAAGAGGAGGAGGAGGAGGAGGAGGAGGAGGAGGAAGAAGAAGAAGAAGAAGAAGAAGAAGAAGAAGAAGAAGAAGAAGAAGAAGAAGAAGAAGAAGAAATGTGTTGCCTCTTTACAACCAATTATTGACAAACCAGTTCCAAATCGCTCCTCCCAGTGAATACAAACCACAATTTTATTTTAACTTCCGAGGCATGCAAACCCCCAATAGAAAGTCACAAGCTGTCAGGTAGCCTCTCATTTCTGGGAGGCTGTGGTTAAATTCTTACATCGGTAGATCCAGCCTCTGTACGCACCTCAGATCGAAAGGCCTGGGCTTTTTTTTT
>NW_022196914.1:8861579-8864091 GCF_008632895.1 Mastomys coucha
TCTTTCCCGTTAGATTCTTACCTCGCGTTTCGAAGTCACCTCTAGAAGCTTTCTCTCAGATCTCTTCCCTCAGCTCCTCTGGAGCCTCGGGGGTAGGAGCAGCTGGACTCAGGGTAATCCGTTGGAGCTGAGCTGAGTGAGCCCCAGAGACCTGTCATTAGCCCGAGCACCTGCTGGCAGACCCCAGCAGGGCGGGACGGGGCGGGGCGGGGCAGGCTTTGTGGGGACACTGCCCTCCCCAGGTCCCCCGGGCTGCCCGGCTGTCCCAAACCCCGGCTCCTGCAGGACGCCGTCGCTAATGCTCCTCTCCGCGGGCTACGGATGTGCGGGAGGACCCCTCCCTGCTCGGCGGGTGGAGGGGGTTATGAAAAGGCTGTAATGCAATCCTAGCCCGACTCTCACTTGTCAAAACTCCACGGCATTCCAGAGTCCTTTCCCCTTCACCCAGTCCTCTGCAGGGAAAAGGAAACCGCGCCCGGAGGGTTGCACGGAGTTTGGGGTTTCTCTTTCAGACACTTTTGTTTACATCTAGTGCGAGGGAGCTTCCTGCGGTGAACAGGGAAAACGCTCCCCCACCTCCCAGATTCCAGATACCCCCACCCTGGCTGGAGTTCTCCTACACGTTAAGAAGCTGCACCCCCAACATCATTCATTTCATGACTGCTCCGCTTCACCATCAGCAGAAGCCTGGCTTCTTGTGGGAGCGCATGAACCCCACAACTAAAATTACAACTATCCTACCCGGCGGGATGTCCGGGAACTTTCCAGAAACTCCAAATCAGATTCCTTCAGTTGGAATAACCAAACTCACCACCCCTGAATTACAATCGCCAGTGACTGCACGGCTAAAGCATTTCCTTTATACCTTCTCCGCTCGCCTGCCCCTCCCACCTTCTGCGGGGCTCAGTCAACAAGTCATCCCCCGAGAGGCCGGAATGGGCTTGGGCAGCTCAGCCTTTTCTCCAGCTGCAAACTGATGAGGAAGCCCGACCCACGAGGGCCAACTTGTTTATGTCACACCCACCGAAGGCTTCCTGTCTTAAATTAATGAGAATGCAAGAAGGCGTAAGGAAAACAATGTTTGCTTTTCTTTAAAAGTAGGAGAGAAGGCTGGGGGAGCCCCCCCCCCATCATTCCATGGCTTTTCAAAACTTCAATTGTATTTTATTCTATGTTTCCATTCCTAACACTTGTTGAAACGTCAAAGCACTTGCTGTGCCAAACCTCAAACCATTAAGGAACTTCTGCTCAAACAAAACACGTTTCACCTGGCTCTGGAGGGCTCCAACTTGGTGCTCCAGGCAGAAGTTGAGCTAGGGATGTAGTGAGCTCCCGAGGTTAAATGCAGGAATGTCAGCACAAACAAGCTCACTGCAGCCCTATGACTCCCTCCTGGGACTTGCACCGACAGGCACACACCCTCCCAGCAGCTCCTTGGATTTGTATCAAAACCTTGTACAGTTCCACTTCACCCCGTATCTTCGAGCTATCAGGCTCTTCCTGGACATCCCACAGCCCACGAAAGTAAATGAGCTTTGCAAAGGACAAATCTTTTGGAATTCGACACAATTAATTATAATGGAGGAAGCCAAAGAAGGCCACAATTCCCAGTACCATTTCTGCCACTGGAATGGGTAATTAGAGAATAAGAGAGGCCAGCCCATGTCAAGTCAGGGCTGGAAGTCTGCCCGCTCACAGAAGCTGCCCAGGAGCACGCGGTAAATAATTACTGAAATCACCAATTACCAGCCCTCGGATTACCCCCAGTTGCTTCATTCAGACCACTTAAGAGCAAACCAGAAACAGGTAGGAAGGCCAGGCTGTGCCATTCCTTCTTTGACAGTTTGTCTCAAAATGTGAGTCCCTGTAGCCAACCCCACCTGGTGGAGGTCCTTGGAATGCTGTGTGTCAGGAGCCTAGCTTTGTGAGCCAGTTCCTCAAAAGACTTCATGATCTCACAAAAGGCTTCGGCATCTCCACTCTTAACGGAAAAGCATCTGGCTTCCAGACAATAAAACTTTGTATACTTTTTTCCATTTGCAACTCATTTTAGCGGGAGAAACTGTTCCACAGCCTTGGATATGTAGGTGTATAATTTAGATATACAAATCGAACATTTACTGATAGTAGAACATGAAGAAATTGACGAAAACAATTCTTTGGTGGACAGGTAATTTTGCCCTTATTAAAGGTGAAAGCAAACCTTTATGCTAATGAGATGGACGAGCTTGTTTACTTTTTTACAGAAAGAATCAAATCTTGGGTGAAAAAAATGGGTAGTAGAGGACACTGGGTACCCTCAGCGTTTTCCAGAGTTGTTTGATATGTTCTGGTCAGCGCCGAGGCTGCTGTTTCACACAAAGAGCAGGCCAGGTGAGGTGGAGGGAGCACACCTGTAATCCAGCACGTGGAGGGCAGAGGCAGGCTGAGTGATGTGGTTCGGGCCAGCCTGGTCTACAGAGTGAATTCCAGGCCAGCCAAAGCTATGTCGTGAGACCCTGTCTCAAAAAAA
>NW_022196914.1:8864293-8888676 GCF_008632895.1 Mastomys coucha
AAAAAAAAAAAAAAAAAAAAAGATGGCAGAGTATGTTGAGGGCATTCCAAAAGTTGCTGGAAATTCTGTCCTAATTCCAAGCCATTATTTATTTAATTTTTTTCCATGAAACTCAATTTTGCAGCTTAAACGATACGTTTTTAAAATCAAACAGTCTAATAGAACCCAATCCAAAAGCAAACTACTAATTCGATATTTATAGTCTAAAAATTGGTTGTAGGAAAATTTTGTCTGTTTTCTATAATTGAGCCATTATGGCTCTAGACAAGCAGGAAGCTTCGTAGAGTCAAAACACCGCAGTTCCTAACATAAATAGTCTGAGTGGAGGTGTGTCAGCAGAGTTGTCATGGTGATATGTGTCTCCCACACATACAGTGTAGAGGGTTTGTGTTACCATGTTGTATGTGTTGTATGATGTGTGCTGAGAATACAGATCAGTTTATAATGTGCCTTTAGTCCAAGAAAAGGGCCCTGAGTTTGACTTCCAACATCTATGAAAAAAATAAACAAATAAATAAAATTTAAAAATTAAGCCGGGCGATGGTGGCATGTGCCTTTAATCCCAGCACTTGGGAGGCAGAGGCAGTCAGATCTCTGAGTTCGAGGCCAGCCTGGTCTACAGGGTGAGTTCCAGGACAGCCAGGGCTACACAGAGAAACCCTGTCTTGAAATCTTGAAAAACCAAAAAAAAAAAAAAAAAAAAAAAAAAGAGAGAGAAAAGAAAAGAAAAAAACCAACCAAAACCAAAACCAAAACCCAGACATGGTAGGATGATGGGACTGCAGACTGAGGATTCTTGGGCTTGCTGGCCAGCCAGTGTAGCCTAATTGGCAAGCACAGGTCCCAGGAAAAGACTCCTCAAAAAACCAAGTCGGACAGCTCCAGAAGAACAACACCTGGGGCTGTCTTCTGATATCAATATGCATGAACACACACACAAACACACACTCACACACATACACATATAAACACACACATGCATACACACATAAACACACAACACATGCACACATTTACACACTCTCTTACACACACATACACACTCACAACATACACACACAGTGGGAGTGGTGAGGGATAGCATTGGAGAACACCAAGAATACACTGAAGTTGCAAGATGCAGCTCAGGCAGCTGCCTCAAATTCTTTGATTTTTAACTCACTTTGGACACTGGGCATTAAGAAACCTTTTACTATTCCAAGTCACCCCCAACCCCGCATTGTGTGATGATGAGGTCATAACCCACAGTTTAGGAAAGGTGGAGTATCATGGACATGAGCATCCCCTCCCTTCCCCTTTTCATCTTTTCCACCACAGGTGGACATTTTGTGGGTACACCATCATCTTTTCACAGGACATTTCAGTATCCTACAAGTTCCATGGGAGCTAAGCTCAACTTGAATAACTTTCTAATAATAATTCTAATAGCGCCTTTTCCTTTTTGACTGTCTTTCTGGTTGAGCTTCATGTGTTAGCATCTAGCTTTCTCCAGGCTTTCCAATATGGTACAGAATTTATACTGGATAAATCTAGGCTGTTTATAGTAATCTACAGTTTCAAGGATAATGCAAATAAATATCCCTCTTCCCCACTGAAGATCAGCATAGGGTGTGTGTGAGCTAGAGGATTAGCAATTGGTCCACATCTGCATAATGTCTTAATGTCAGGAGAGCTTTGGAAAACATATGACATTCTCATCAGCCTGACAGATAGATAGGATCCGGGATGTCTTTTCCTCCCCAGGCTCTGCTTCTGACTGGAAAAGAGATCAACGGCTCAGTAAACAAAGGAGGACTTCAAGTGTGCACCATGATTTTATCCTGGATCTGCTTTCAATAATACTTGAGATCTCTCTCTCTCTCTCTCTCTCTCTCTCTCTCTCTCTCTCTCTCTCTCTCTCTCTCTCTCTCTCTCTCTCTCTCTCTCTCTCTGGGTGTGTGTGTGTGTGTGTACACCCAGAGACTACGAATAACATGAATCCTAGAGGGAATCACTGATGTTAAGAAAATCCAAAGTAGCTTCAACACATTAAGGAAATGGCTCATTAAAGACAGTTTGGGGTTCAGCATGATGGCTGATTACCAAGTTGTATCCTCAGGGGTGATAATCAGCAGGGACAGGCACAAATGTGCTTAGTGTCTTGATTCAAGAGAAACTGTAAGAGTAACGAGATCAAAGCAGGTCATGCATTGGCTAAGAATTTGCCAGGGAGATTGACAGGAACCAGGCAACACAATATTACAATGTTCATAATGGTGGAGAGCCTCCTTAAAACAAAGTGTACCTCGGCTCCCTATTTCACAGATAACACATTTGACAGCAGACACACTCTTACTAGAGAATGCATTCAGTCTGAGGTCCTTTATTTAAAAGAAGATGTAGAGACACTGGAAACGTTCCAGAAAAGAACCAAAATGATTAAGGAGAAAGAAAAATAGAACCTATGAAGCAAGGTTAAAGGACCTGGAATTGTTTAGTCTGTGCAGAGTGAGCGCCTCACGCAAACTTAACAAAATTCTCCTGTAAAGAGGATGCAAGCCAGCTGTTCTTCATCTATACGGAAAACAGGAGGGGTAAAAGACTAAATACATCATAAAAATTTGGGTTAGATATAAAGAAGACATGCTTATCCTAATACATACCAGCTTAACATAAGAACAGCCTCTCATTACATCACTGATAATCTTCACTTAGCAGCAGCCATTCTGAGTGAGCCTTGCATGATTAGTCTTGCATTAAAGAACTGCCCGATCCTCTGCTAGGACTGCTAGACTGAAGTTTCTCAGTTCCTCCATCCCCTGGGAGAGCAAAGGTCCTGCTATGAGCTCACAAGAAAATGCCATGATTTACCCAACCTGGACCTTTGCGTTTGGGTGGGCACATCTAAGAATACACCTATCCTTGGTTACTGAACAAAGTACATTTAACATAAATATATTTTATGGATCCACTCATACGTAAACTATTTAACCATGCAGGAAGCATAGCTTCATCAAGCTAGTAGTTGATGATAGCCATGAGTTATTAAGCTCTTACTAGTATTATGTTGGCACCATGCCCTTTCTATTTTATCTCATTTAGGTTCTGCAGTTACTCAGTGAAGTGGGAGTAATTGCTGGTTTTATGTAACACAAAGAAACTGAGTCACAAAGAGTTTAAGTAACAGGGCTAGTAAATCAGAACCCCAATTCAAACCCATTTAGTGTGACTCAGAAGGGTGTGCTTAATTACCATGCCTCTACTTCTCACCAGTAAGTGCTCCTCCCCTTTCAGTGGGAGGAGATATTGAAAACAAAAACAAAGTACCCCAAGGGAAGTTCAGACCAAATCTAGGGAATGAGATGGTCTTTCCCCAGTACAACAGTGGACAGGAAAGATAGAGCCATTCCCTGACCAAGAAGGTACCTAGTTATCCAAACAAAGAAGAACAAACCAAACTGAAGAATCCGAACAAAATAAAACAAACCAAAACCAAAAAACCTAGGGGCTGGAGAGATGACTCAGCAGTTAAGAGAAACTCGCAGCTCTTGCAGAAGACTGGAGTTCAGTTCCCAGCACCCACGTGGTGCCTCACAGCTGTCTGTTAGCTATAGTTTCAGAGAACCTATGCTCCCTTCTGGTCTCCAGGGCTATCACACTGTGTACAAGCGTGTGTGTGTGTGTGTGTGTGTGTGTGTTCATGTAAGTGAAACAGTCATACACATAAAATAAGATAAATAATCTCTAAAACTGGTAACCATTCATTTAAAAGTTAAGCTTCCATAACTGGATAAATACTAACGTGTTGTGTTCTGAGGCCCTAAGACAACTTAGAATTAGAAAGAGATTCCCAGGATGCTGGTGGGCAAGGCTCTTGACAGTCATTTCCTAGGCTTCTTATCCCACATCCTTAATGAGTTTTCAAATCCAGTGGTGTCTTTTGGTTTAGCATCCATGAGAACACACAAGGCTGGGTCACATATTTCCCAGTGGCAGCTACTTTTAGATCAAAACAGGCTTTGTAAGGAGGCCTATTGAGTCCTGGTGTTTATCAACAAGGGATGAGTCAGATGAATGAAACAGACATCAAAATGATTTTTAGAAAGGCAGATGAACTGCATTCAAAGACAAAATAAAAAGCCTTGATCCCAATCACTCCTAAAGGCAGATATTTCCCATTAGGACAATTTATCCTGCGTCTATAAACAGAGAGAGGCATCATTATACAAGTGTTTGCTAGCAGATCTAAACCTTATGTAACTATAAAAAGCCCGAGAGAAACAGCAAGCGGAAATTCCCAGGAGAAGATTCCCCAAGATCCCCAGCTACATCCAGGCCGTGAGCTCTCCATAGATACAAACTCCATGACTGACACTGAGCCAGGTTCAAGAAGAAATCTCATGATTCTGACACAGAACCCATTAACAAACAATGCCCATTAACTAATAATGCTAATCCTCCCCAGTCAGCTGACACAGCAAGAAGAGTGGTAACTTACTGGTGTTCCCAGAGGTAGCTGACCAGAGCATGAATCAAAAAGGTCTTTAGTTGGTGTGACTATACAGATAGATTCATGAGTAGCATCTCAAAAGATGCCTATACTTGTCTCTTTCTCCCTTTGAACCCTCCTGGGAAGATGGTGTCAACATGACTCCTTGTGGTTCTCACAGAGGTACTCAACCATTTGTGATGGTAACTGACCCAAAGATAACAACTTAGGATCTTCCCATGCATATAGTAAGGGGAACTGTGGGTGCCTACAGAACATCTTTGCAGGTTTTCATTCAAGAGCTGTTATTTATAGCAAGGATTCTAATCTCCAGTGAAGTTCAACAGAATCAAATACTAAAAACCCATCCTTCATCGCCTACCATCTAGATCCCAAGTTCTTTTCTAGGCCTGCCACCATTTAACTCATTAAGTTCTTATTTCAGGCTTGGCCTATTGCAAGTCATCTTTTTTATAATCTAGTAAAGTAAGTTTGGTTTCACTTGAACGAAATACCTGATAGAATTAACTTCTTAACTGAAAAGGTTGATGTTGGCTCGTGGTTTTACATGTCCTGGTCCATGATTAGGCAGACTCATTGCTTTTAGGGCCTTTGGTGAGGGTGGTAATGCAAGAAAGTCCTGGTTGGAGAAAGCTGAGTACCTCCTGGTCAAGAAGCAGGGAAGAGCGAGCTGCAGTCTCACGATCATCTTTGGGGCACCGCAGTAACAACCCAAGCCTTCTTACATGTGACCCCTTCCTAAAGGTCCACAGAACCTCCTGTCTGGGGTTGATTTATGCCTTTAACAAATGGGCCTTTGCAGTCCCACTGAACATCTAAACTACAACACGGCATGAGGACAGGGATTTGTTTATTATTTTTAGACAATGAAAGTAGGCCATAAGATCAGCAGTGTGGCTTGTGGCCACACACTAGTAAGTTGGGGATTCAGAACTCAGAGCCCGAATGGAAATGATGCCTGCTCATTGTTGTTACACAGTGCTTTGGATCCATATCTTATCTTGTGCCAAGGCCACAGTCAGAAAGACCCATTGATTTTAGACCTTGAGAGGGTACCTAACTCACTGTACCAGTCAACCTGGTACCCACAAAATTGTAAAGGCCATTCTGATGTCTGCAGAAAGTGTTCTGTGGCCTCCCCAGCCTGCTGCTATGTCTCTCTTTTGAGCATGCTATCACTGATTTTCTGATAAACTCATTGTAACTTACTTGGCTTTTACGTCTCTCCGACATTTATCTCTGAGGGTTCTATGCCTGTTCAGAGATACTATGGAAAAAGAAAGTTTAAATCCCACAACTATTACCCACAGGGCTTTGCTGAGTTACCTAACGTTTCCGACTCTCATTGTCAAGCTTCTCTATTTAGGCTTTTCAAAGAAGGAAGATTAAAGTCAGAAGTGCATATGGAGCATCTCAGATGACATTTGAGAATGTAAGCCTGGGGTCTGCACCCAGGACCCATTCTGCATCTTTCCTGCACTGTATGAAAGACATGTGTAATATCTGGAGATGTTTCTGTAGTCATAACTGTAGGGGAGAGGGCTTCTCGTAACTGGTGGGTAAGGGGCCTGAGACGCCGCTACATATCCTCTAGAACACAGAGCAGAACTCCCAATGACTTCCCATTTCAAAGCATGAAGAGTACTCCAGCTGGGAAATGATGTCGTGAGCCCTTAAAAAGCCACGCAGAAGCTCAGCTTTCAGCCTCTTCCTTTTGTTGCTTTCCTACGGAATAGTGCTAACACGAGGAGCCCCGTCAAGCTGTGCTATATAAGCCCGTGCATAAACACAGTAGCTACCCGAGCTTTGCTGGTGATACCCAAGTAGGGGGGAAAGGCCTGGCCGCAGCAGAGGCTTTCTGGAGTCAGATAACCACTGTATGCTGAACCCCAAATACTTGTGCCCAGGGTAAGTAGTCCTGATGAGAAGCCAGTTTGTTTTGTTTTTATTTTGTTTTTCGAGACAGGGTTTCTCTGTGTAGCCCTGGCTATCCTGGAACTCACTTTGTAGACCAGGCCTGCCTCTGCCTCCCTAGGGCTGGGATTAAAGGTGTGTGCCACCACCGCCCGGCAGATTTATTTATTATTATATGCGCCAGAAAAGGGCATCAGATCTCATTATGGGTGGTTGTGAGCCACCATGTGGTTTCTGGGATTTGAACTCTGGACCTTTGGAAGAGCAGTCAGTACTCTTACCCACTGAAGCATCTCACCAGACCCCGAGAAGCCAGTTTGGTAAGGGAGCCAGTTAAAGGGAGTCTGAGCTGACCTTAGGGGAACTGAAGTACTAAGACAAAGGGTACTTCTCCCTGGGTCTTCCTTAGTGACTTGACTGCCTGTTGTGTTGTGCTTATTCCCTCAGCATCAATGCAGGAGCCAGGAGGCCATGGATGGGTCCGTTCAGTCTCAACCCTGATCCACCGGCCCCTCCTAACCTGGAACCTCGGTCAGCTTCAACTGAACCAATGCGTGCAAGATGACAGGTGAAACAAATGGGGGCGGGAGAGGAAAGGACATGCAGCTGTGACTTGGAGACTTCAACTGGTTCAGTCAAGTAAAAGGTAAAAGTGCTGTACTCCCAGATAGCACATAAATCACATTAACAGAAACCAGAGGGGCGAGGGAGATTTCCACCCCCCCCCCACTCCAGACTTGATGACAACATTTTCTATTTCTGCCTTTTACAGCCAGAAGACATGGGTGGTTTCTGTGTAGCTGGGTAGATGAGAGAGTGTGAAGTGTAACTGTCTCCAGTCATCTTTAGGTACCTGGGGGAGCTGGTGAACTGCCTGCCCAGCACGGTGCAGACGCAGATTTCTCTTCCCACAGTCCTGAACACACAGATACTGGCGAGGTTTTGTCTTTAGCTCTTGTCACCTGGATTATTCCTACTCACCTTTCAGGGCTCAGTGTAGATACCACTTTCTCCAGGAAACCCATCTCTAGGGCCTTTATAGGACCTTCCCTGGTTCCTTATTGGTAGCCTCCCTGTCAATCATCAATCTGTTCACTCTTGGAGACTGTATGCTCTTTCAAGGAAGGTCAGCCAGCCTCGTTTATTGTTTTATTCCAGGACCTCTATCTCTGAGCCTGGTGCAAACAGGTGCCTGATGACTACTGGGTGAACGAGTGTCAACTATTTTGGGTTAATATTCATTCCTGAGCCGGGAAGTGGTGGCTGCCTTTAATCCCAGCACTTGAGAGGCAGAGGGAGGCAGATTTCTGAGTTTGAGGCCAGCTTGGCCTACAGAGTGAGTTCCAGGACAGCCAGGGCTATCCAAAGAAACTCTGTCTCGGAAAAAAAAAATTCATTCCTGAATTTTCGAGTGCCTATTATGAAAAAGGCACAGGGATAGGCATGTATTGTGGTTCATAACAGGCACTCAATAGATTCCAGAATGGTTATCCAAAAATAGTTGACACTTATTCAACCAATATTCATCAGGCACCTGTTTGCACCAGGCACAGAGATGAGTCCTGGGAAAACAGCTACTAATTTCTCAACATTGACAATATTGACATTAAAAGGAACTATGGCTATGCTGGCAGGATGGCTCGGTGGCTAAAGATACTTACCACCAAGCCTTATGACCCGAGCTTAATTCCCAAGACTCACAGTGGAAGGAGAGAACTGCTTCCCTCAAGTTATTCTCTGGTCTCTATAGGCATTCTGTAACACAGGCATGCCCCACCCACTTCTCCATCACACATAGAATAAAAATAAATGTAATTAGTTTCCTGCTAAACTCTCTCTATGTGTTTGTTTGTTTACTTTTGAGACAGGTATCCTAGACTAGCCTTAGGCTTGCTAAGTAGCTCAGAATGACCTTGAACTCTTAACCTCCTGCCTCCACTTTCCATGTGCTGATGTTATAGGCATGCATATCTGGTTTATACCATGCTAGGGATTGAACCTGGGGCTTTGTGCAAGCTTGGCAAGCACTCTATCAACCAAGCTTCCTACATGCCCAGTCCCTATATTTTCTTTTTAATTATCCCCAAACCATGATTCTTGAAGTATAGATGAAGAAAGAAATCAAGCCACTCAGAAACTTCAACGTAAAAGAATCTCTGAAATTAAACTTTCTAGAGTCTATTTAAACAGGCTTGCTGCTTACCGACTAAGCAAAGGTTACCCTTTACGTTCACCCCTGAGCCTGCTGATGGCCTGGGGCCACTACACTCTTCCTCTCAGCTGGAATTTACTTTAAAACATTTTGGGCCAGACTGATTTCAAGCAATGACAACCACATTCTATGCCCTAGAGGCAATGAGCTAATGTTTGAAGGACACTTACCAGGACTTAGCCCTCTCTAGCTACCTCAAGCACTTGAAATATCATTATCCAAATGTGCAGCAGAAGGTTCTGCATTACCAAACTAGAAATCAGAAATCTTCTCTTCACCTGTCTAATTTGAGATTGTCAAGAGACTTGGGGAGAAAGGTCTTCGAACATCTCTAATGTTGCCAGCTGGGCTACATGAGTCAGCTTTACCAGCTCCTGCAAGCCAGCTTCAGTTATATAGACAGACCAGGGACCCCCAGTGGTTCTGTTACTGGAGCGGATGACCAAGTCTGGTGAGTCTTCCTTCAGAGCATCGCTGAGTGTTCTGCAGGGCGAACCTGATGGGAAGAAAGGTTCATTGCAGATGACGCTAAACTAAGAAAAGCAGGTCCCGGGATCACTTCTGCTTGCCGATACCCACTGCATCTGGCTGGCATACAGGATTGACTTTCACACCGATTCACCACCTGGTACTGGGGTCCTAGGTCAGGGATGCGCAGTTTGCAACCTTTCCTGATAATTTCAAGCTATTAATGTTGAATAATGACTAGCTAATCGGCTCAGGTGGGTATACAACTGGCATTGTCCTACCTTGGTATCTTGGAAAAAACTCATTTATGTTTCAACAGTCAGCTCAGAGACCAGCCCCTACCCACTCCCTGCACTGCAAAGGTTTTTCTTTTTTCTTTTTCTTTCATTTTTTCTTTTCTTTTGTTTTTTTGAGACAGGGTTTCTCTGTATAGCCCTGGCTGTCCTGGAACTCACTCTGTAGACCAGGCTGACCTCGATCTCAGAAATCTGCCTGCCTCTGCCTCCCAAGTGCTGGGATTAAAGGCATATGCCACCACTGCCCGGCTGGTTTTTCTTGATAAATGATTCTCTGCCTCAGACCTTTAAGAGTTGCTGGTAGGGGGCTGTTTGAAAAGAGCAATGGTGTACTGATATACATAAAATAAACAAATAAATCTAAAAAAAAAAAAAAGAGTTGCAGGTAAGCTGAAATCCTGGAAAGAGAGAGATCATATATAGAGGTAGGTCTCACCTCTTGCCTCAGTGGCCACAAGTGATGAACACTCAGTAAACAGTGTATACTGGATGACAGAATTCATACCAAGAGTGATTTGCTTTTTCTACTTCCCTGTTATGGGTCCCCTATGCCCAGCACCCCCTTCCATATCTTCTCTGACTTTTTTTCCGACTCCTTTTTATTTTTTTTTAATTTATTTTATGTATATGAGTACACTGTAACTGTCTTCAGACATATCAGAAGAGGGCATCAGATCCAATTACAGATGGTTGTGAGCCACCATGTGGTTGCTGGGAATTGGACTCAGGACCTCTGGAAGAGCAGTCAGTGCTCTTAACCGCTGAGCCATCTCTCTAGCCCCCTCTCCGACTCCTTTTACACTTAGTTACTCCATCGTATAGGGAACTTCCAGTTCCTTCCACATCAAGCCCACCTTCTGGTATCAGTATCTCTTAAATACCATCTCCCACTCCTTTCTCCCTCTTTGGCTCAGCTCACTTCACTACTCCATCTTATCAAAACTTGAGATGAGCTCCAGCTTCCAGAATTCCACCCCCCATGCCCCCTGGAACTCTTCCAGTAATTATTTTACTTATGGGGAGTGTTTAACCACTCCAACCAGATGTCCCAAATCCATTTAATTATTTACTAAGTATACAATGAAAGAGTCCCCTGACTGAAAGAAATCTTTGTGAACTCTGAGTAACCTGATAGTCTGTTTTGTTTGTTTGAAATGGGCTCTCGCTATGTTATCCACACATAATCTTTATTATTATTATTATTATTATTATTATTATTATTATTATTATTATTATTTCCTTTTTTTGAGACAGGATCTCACTATGTAGTTTGTGGCCTCCCAAGTTGTGATCTGCCTTGCCCAGCCTCCCAAGTGCTGGGATTATAGATGTGAGCCATCACACCTGGCCTGATGCAAAAATCTCACTCAAACTTAAGCCTACTAATAAGTGTTCCTGTCAGTTGGAGATGATCTGATTGTTCTCTTCAGAGACAGAACACCTGGGCAATGTGGAGCTCTGCCCTTGTGTCTGCCTCCCTGGCTTGAATCCCACACTCAAGCTCCTCTTCTGCTGGATCAAAACCAAACCAAAACAGAAAAAGCATGTTCCAGCCCACAGAGGTGCTTGGCTCTGCTTGACCCCTGAGAATTGTCTCTGAACAGAGAATTGTCAGATGAACCCATTGCAGCTGCTGTGTGACCTGTAAGCCTGGCCCATGCCCAGTCTTTCCAGGTGGCTCTGATAGCAAGCACCATACCACCGAGAAGGGTCTATAAACTCTTTTTAAAAAATGATTTATTTATTATTATGTATATGAGTACACTGTAGCTATTTTCAGACACACCAGAGGAGGGTATCAGTTCCCATTACAGATGGTTGCGAGCCACCATGTGGTTGTGGTTGCTGGGAATTGAACTCAGAACCTCTGGAAGAGAAGTCAGTGCTCTTAACCACTGAGCCATCTTTCCGGACCCTACTATAAACTCTTAAGTAGATCCAAAGTTACAGAGTATGGCAGAGGCTGTCCTATATCCCTATAGACCTATCTAGCATGTCTGGTGCCTTCCTTCCCAAATGGGCTCATGTGCTGGCAGATAAAATACAAGGGACTCAGTTAAATTTAAATTACAGAAGCAAATATATACATTTCTATTCCAACTCCTAAATATTACATGGGATTTTTTTTTATTATTGACTAATCTGGTAATATTAGTTTATACCTGCTACTTGGTGTTTTATAAAAAGGTCTTTTACATTCAGTAGGTAATTACACACACACACACACACACACACACACACACACACACAACCTTGAAAATAGCCTTTGTGGGATTTTTCTTTCACTGATGTCTCCCTACAAAGGAGAGGGTTACCGAGTTGAAGCCCCTCACCTCTCCCTCACCTTCCTCACTCAGTCTGTAATTCTCTCTCCATGACCACTCCTTTTGCATCATTAAGTTCAACCACTGTAACCCTTCTTTTCGCAAGCAATTACCATTCGATTGTGTGTTTCACCTTGACTTACTCTCCGAAGATGATGTATCAAAACATCTCCTGGTACAGGTCAGTGAACCACATTAAGGAAACACTGAACGGGTATGGAATGCCCTCAATCCTTCTGAATTGACCTCAAGAACCAGAGTCCTGTTCTTAACCCACCCCATGCTCTAACTCCAGGATCTCTGATCACATCCACCATTTCTCTCCATTCACTAGAGAGGTTCCTACTTGGAGAGAGCAAAGGACCAGGTGAAGCTTTGAGTTATTTCGAATGAAAAACTCAGGTTTTTCTCCAAGCTCCAGGAGGTACCTCAATTGATCGAAGCCATGTTGTTGACTAAATAGCACTGTACAAAGGGCACACCCAACTCCACCTCACAGGTGATGAACCCACCTATAGATGTACTCTAAGGGAAAGAGTCTAGAGGGGGCCATATAAGGTGACTGGGATTGCATGTAAGAGCTCTGCAGATAGACGGGCCTGGGGAGCAAGCAACAGCTGCTGGAGACCTAGGTGGAGACCTGTGGAGCGAGGACATCAGTGAGAGCAGGAAGAGTTGTTATTGTGCCAGGGAGGTGGGAGCACCTTGAATCATCGGTCATGAAAACACTGTTAAAGGCAGTCATGGTAGTAAAACCCTGAGTGATATCATTGCTATTAGTAAGACGTAGTAATTGCTAGTAAAAGTAAGAGCGAGTGTTCATTAGATATCCTAATAAAGGGTTTCTATCATGATATGAGTATCATCACTTTCATCTGGCCATCTTTTCCCCACAAGGAAGAAACAGCACATATCACCCACTCCTCAAGGTGATGGAAATGCAGTGGCAAAGATGGAACTTCTGGGGCCACTGAGATGGCTCAGTGGGTAAAAGTGCTTGCCACACATACCTAGTGACCTGAGTTCGATTCCCAGAGCCCACATAAAGGTGAAAGGAGAAACTCCACAAAGGCACTCTGATGTAGGCACTGTGACATGTGTGCCCATCCCCAACCCCACTCTTCAGAAACCCAGGCTTTCTGACTTGGGTTCAGGGTACCTCCCTTGTCCATGTGGGAACCAGCAAAGCCTGGTCAGGAAGCTGCTTTTGGACTCATCTCCATACCCTGGAAGGGTGTGCTATTGATTGGGTGCTGGACTGCCAGGGCAAGCCTGACACAGAAGTCTGCTTGGGTTTCTGACCTCCTTTGTTGGTCTGTATTTATACCTGAGAGTAATGAAATTACCTTGTAGAGGGGCTGTGAGCTCTGATGTGCTAGAACCCTTAGCATGCTGGCACCTAACTGTAAATGTGCATAAGCATTTGTTTGAACAATGAGTATAATTGTGGGTTCAGAACTCATTGTGTAAAGGATTCAAATATATGCAAATCCTCACTACAACAGGAACTAGATGAAGGGGAACTGGTAGTCTTCCAAAGCTACCACAAGGCATATCAAGTTCTGTTTTCAGAACTGACAAGAGAATGTTACAAGTTAATAACAGCTCCCATTCGCTGACTGTTCATTGTGTGCCAGGCACCGTGATGAATCTTCGCATACATATCTTTCTCTACTTCTAGATAGTGTTTTCTTTATCCCCTTTTACATAGGGAAACTTTGGAGTTAAGAAATTGCACGGAGTCACACAGTTCATCTATGCTGGGGTTAAGGTTCATCAAGTCCATGAACTTAAGTGTATAGAGACCACCAAACCCTATCTATAGATGGATGTATAAATACTGCGTGTATTTGTCACTATAGAAGTGTCCAATTTAGAAGAATATCCACCCAGCACATCACCATGGTGGGATGTCATTGTTTTTTTTTTTTAATTTATTTATGCTTTTCTGGATTAAATACACACTACTTTGTAACTGAAAATGTTTGTCAGTTGCTAAGCATGGTAGACCACACCTGGAATCCCCATACTCAAGAGGCTGAGGTAGGAAGATTGCTATAAATTTGAAACCAGCCTGGGCTACATAAAGAATGTTAGGCCACTATTTGAGATCCTGTCTCAAGCAACCTAAAAAACAAACAAACAAATCTACAAAACATTTCTTATTTTGACAGCAAAATTTAACAATCAAACCAAAATGGGTTTTCAAAAAATAGGAACACAGGGACTGAAGAGATAACTCAGTTCTTTCAGAGGATCCCCAAGTGTTTCCTGGAACTCATACCAGGTGGCTCACAACTGTCTGTAATTCTAGTACCAAAGGATCTGACACCCATTTCTGGACTCACCGGGCACCTGCACTCACATATGTATGCACCCCACCCTGACATACACTTTTTTAAAAAGTAGGAAAATGACTGTTCTTTGGATGCGTGGGATAGTGTAAAGAACGCTATAAAGAATCACAGCATGTTCAAGCTTCCTTATAATTAAGCCCTCAGGGATCACCACCCCTCAAGAAACCATCACAACCAAATGAACTTCTTAGGAATAAAAACTATATTTCCCTTTGTTCTCTAAAAGCTCAGGTTTCATGGCTCTGTCTTTGGGGCAGTAGATCTGAGTTCTAAACCTCAAACTTGGTCATGATTACAGCATCAATATTAACCCAACAAACTGCCAATCATGTGCTTCAAAATACCAGTCACGGGTTCTTAAAACCCTTTGGCCTTTGTTTACAGAATTTTCCCTTTGCACTATTATTTATAACTTCAGAGCAAAACATCTCTCTTCCCTGACCACTGCTGAGGTCAGAGTCATGAAAGTGCACAGTGGTAAACATCTATCTTAATGGTTGGTTCCAAACTCTCAAGTCTTCTTCAAGGAGAGCTTCGATGATAGATGAAGACAGACTCCGGCAGCCTTGTGAACAAGAGCAAGTTTTCAGAGATGACCTCTGTCGGGAAGGCCAGGAAATGAAAGCAAATGGAAGAGCCTCAAATGTGATGACCTCTTCCTGTTTTTCTACAGCTGGTAATGATGCTGGAACCTCTTTCTGCTGGGAACTCTCAAGCGTTCTTTCAGGTGAAGTGACCTGGGGTGGCTGGAGGCAGGTGTTTGGAGAAGTCAGGTGAGACAGTGAGGCTGAGGCGGCTTCGGTTCCTGCCTTCCCATACTGCTGAATATGAAGCTATGGTTATGAAAGATTAAGTAAACCAGGTGTCTGGACGTGCACAGCCTTACCTTTGTCACAGCTGGCCTCTCTACGACTATGTTCTGACTGTGCTGGAACATGAAGGTGACAGGGGTCTTCTAGTCAACTTGCATTACTATTGGACTGCTCTGTCCATGGAAATCCACCGCTGAGAACCCCGGGGTTGGGAAGGACAGAGGTACAACTTGAGCCCTTTTGCTTTTGCTTTTAATAGATTTTTAGAGAATAACGCCCCCAAACAAGTTGTAAAAGAGTCATGTGAACATTTGTGGGCCAGTTCAGCCCTTTGAACTTTTTCTTGTTGTTATTGCTTTTCTTTTTTAAATTATACTTACATAGTGTGTGTGTGTGTATGTGTGTGTGTGCACCCACACACACTTGCACATGTATTTGTGTGTTCATGTGTGCCACAGCATGTGTGTGGAGGTCAGAGGACACCTTGCAGAAGAAGTCAGTTCCCTCCTTCTACTATGTAAGGTCCTGGGGATCAAATTCAGGTCACCAGGCTTAGTGTCAAGCATTTTGGCCCACTGAGCCAACCACAATGGACCTTCCAACTTTTGATCAATAATCAATAAAAATGCCTTACAGCTGAATCTCATGGAGGCATTTCCTCAAGGGAGGCTCCTTTCTCTGTGATAACTTCAGCTTGTGTCAAGTTGACACACAAAACCAGCTAGTACACCATCTATTAGCTTAGGAGAGAGGCCTTGGAAAAAACATACAATGCTACAGATGGCTCTTAGGCTGCTAGCCACAGAACTGAGGAAAATATAATTTCTGTTTAAAAAAAACGTGGTGGTTTGTATATGCTGGGCCCAGGCAGTGGCACTATTAGAAGGTGTGGGCTTGTTGGAATAGGTCAGGCCTTGTTGGAGGGAGTGTGTCTCTGTGAGGGTGGGCTTTGAGACCTTCCTCTTAGCTTCCTGGAAGTCAGTCTTCTCCTAGCTACCTTCACAACAAGAGGTGGAACTCTCAGCTTCTCCAGTGCCATGCCTGCCTGGATACTGCCATGCTTCTTGCCATAATGATAATGGACTGAACCTCTGAACCTGTAAGTAAGCCCCAATTAAATGTTGTCCTTTATAAGACTTATCTTAGTCATGGTTTCTGTTCACAGCCGTAAAACCCTCACCAAGACAGAAGATGGTACCAGGAGTGGGGAGTTGCCATGGTCATGGTGTCTCTTTACAGCAAAGAAACCCTAACTAAGACAAAAAGCTACCCATTCTGTGGTATTCAGAAGCCCTAGCAAGCTATCATGTTTTGTTTTGTTTTGGTTTGGTTTGGTTTTTTGAGACCAGGTTTCTCTGTATAGCCCTGGCTGTCCTGGAACTCACTCTGTAGACCAGGCTGGCCTCAAACTCAGAAATCTGCCTGCCTCTGCCTCCTACATGCTGGGATTAAAGGTGTGTGCCACCACTGCCCGGCTTCATGTTTTTAAGAAACAGAAATATACACCTGTATTTTTATCTTTGCTATGGCAAGACATCTTTAAAAACTCATTTGAGAGAGGAAGGACCCTTTTTGGCTCACAGTTTGGAACACACAGTCCACTATGGCTGGAAAACCACCATGGTTGGGTGGCACTTTCTGTGGCATTGGGAGCATGTAGCCAGGTTCCTCACATTTGGATCAGGAAATGGGACTGGAAACAGGCTGAACTACATCCCCAAGGTCTGACCTTACTGGTTAGTGCTCAACAGTGAGGTCCTATCTTATGTTGCAAAGGTTCCACAACTTCTCAAGATAGTGCTATCAGTTCAACACATGGGCCTGTAATGAACATTCAAACCATAGTGGCATGTCTATCCACATTTTGATTATGAATCCACCCATAGACATTTGGGGTGTTTTCTACCTATTGACAACTGTGAATCACTCTGCTACAAATATGGTATCCAAGTGTCTAGTCAATCTTCGGCCTTCATTTTTTTTTTTTTTTTTGGTTTTTCGAGACAGGGTTTCTCTGTGTAGCCCTGGCTGTCCTGGAACTCACTCTGTAGACCAGGCTGGCCTCAAACTCAGAAATCCACATGTCTCTGCCTCCCAAGTGCTGGGATTAAAGGCGTGAGCCACCACGCCCAGGGGCTTTCATTTCTTTAGGGAATATGCTTAGAATTGCTGGATCACATTTTCTTTTAAGTCTACATCTATTTTCTGAGGAACCATTACATTAACTCTTTTGTTTTTTGTTTTTGGGGTCTTTTTTTGTTTTTCTAAGACAGGGTTTCTGTGTATACCCCTGGCTGTCCTGGAACTCACTCTGTAGACCAGGCTGGCCTTGAACTCAGAAATCCGCCTGTCTCTGCCTCCCAAGTGCTGGGATTAAAGGCGTGCGCCACCATGCCCAGCCATTACATTAACTTTTATCATCCCAATAAATTACAGAAATTATAAAAGACAAATGAGTAAGAACTAAAATATAGAAAAAAGTATGCATGGACTATATTCTAATCTTGTAATCTATTGTAAAGAAATCTTCCTTGAAACAACAACAATAACAACAACAAAAAAACCCAGGGTTAACCAGGGTCAAAATATATTGTATAAAAATGTATTTTCAATAAAAATTAAAATTATTTTTTAGAAAATAATTTTTTACTCATTTTTATTAATTATTTTGAGCACCCTATCTTTGGCCAAACTTTTCATTCTGTTCTTAGTTTTTCCCATCCTTTGGTTAGTCTTTGTACCATTAAATTCAGCCACTTTGACTCCTCTCTGCTTCCCAGGCAATCACTAGGGACTATCTGTGTCAGCATCACCTCCTCTCTCTAGGGTCATCCTCCCTAGAACATCTCTTTACTACTGGTTAATGAGCTGTGACCAGGAAAAGCACCTCATAAAGCACCAGGGAAAGCCTGTACCCCTGGGAGAGTTCCTCAGGAGATGCAACTTCAGGATCAACGCACTCAGCTGGGGGGCGTCCATGGCTGAGTTTCTGAGAAGGCTTATCAGGAAAAACAACTTGTCTCCATAGGAGGCCAGTGCTTCACCTCAGCCCTCAGATCAGTAGGAATGGGACATTTAGGCCCTGTGCAGATGCCTCATGACAGACCATCTGACTTCATCCTAGTGGCTTCCAGCCTGCTGATCAAATGTCTTCGAGGCTGGGAGAAACAGATTAGAGTGAACTGTGGTCAGTGCTCTAGGTCCAGACAGGACAGAGGGATTCTAGGAGGGGAAACCAATGGGTGTCCCAAATAGGTAAGTTAATAACTTCTTTAAGGGCAGGGGTGATTTAGAATGCCTTTTATCACAGCACTGGGGAGGCAAAGGCAGACAGACTTCTGTGAGTTCCATGTCTATCTGGTTTACATAGTGAGTTCCAGAACAGTCAGGACTACATAGAAAGACCCTGATTCCCAAAACAAAATGAAACAACAACAACTAAATTCTTTACATTTTTAAATAAAAAAAAGCTTAAGAAGTTAAAAAAAAAAACATTAGACCATTGGAGCAAATGTCTTATGAGAATAATTTGATGGAAAATTGAACACTAGAATCAAATAGACAGACACATGAGAAGAAAATCCATGTTGGCTCTAGCTAAGAGAACACAGCTATCAGGAGCACTTCCCCATGGTAATTGGAGTGAACTAGTTTGGGGCCACGGGGAAGAACTCTATGCAGAGTTCTGTTTCCTGCTTTGGATGGGTGTGTGTGTGTGTGTGTGTATGTGTATGTGTGTGTTATACTTTAGTCACTCAGAACCTGTTTCTGCAATGGTAAGATCAAGGCCTCTAAAACAAGCCACTTCACTAGAAAGACAACAAAAACACTGGACAAAATGATTGAAATCAACTTCCTGTTGGAGAATATCTGATATTAGCCCAAGGTCTAAAGCATTCACTAACAGTCAATCAGGCACACTAAGGCTGGGGGCGGCAGGCCCACCCATCCCCCAGAGAGGGTGACTCTGATGTCCCACCTGCTTGGCAGCTTGCTGAAAGCCTCATCTTCAGAGATGACCCTTCTGACTGGATTGTAAGCCGACTCTATAAGAACAGCTTTATCCCAGGTTGATGAGATGGCTCAAAGGTAAAGTCAGTTGCCACTAAGCCTGACAATTGAAGTCTGATCCCCAGAGCCCGCATGATGGGAGGTGAGAGCTGACTCCCACAAGCTGTCCTCTGATTCCTACTCCCCCCACAAATAAATAAACCACTGGATGGCCTTGCCCCTTGGTGCCTGCTGAATGCAGTCAGTGGCAAATGTTTATAACATCTGCAGCCACCTGAGACAAGATCATAAATTATACATCTGATAGAACTCTTTGAACTGAGCTACAAAGATCAAGGTAACTAATCTCATTTAAAAACTGGGCTAAAATGTATATTACCATTTCTCCAAAGACACGGCCTTAAGGGCCTAAAGCTCATCCATTGTTCAACATCACTAGTCATCAGAATCGCAGTGGGGTACCACTTCACTGTGGCTAGAATGGCCAGAGAATTATCAAGAAAGCTAAGGGTTGACTTTGACCTTAGCTGACAGGGGAGGGTTGTGAGTTCAAGGCTAGCCTGGGCTACATTAGCAAGACCTTGCGTTAAGACACTCACTGCGCGTTTGGGCAGGAATGTGAGGAAAGAGAATGCTTCTATGCTACTGGTGGGAGTGTCAAATGGTGCAGTGATTCAGCATTCCCCGAAAGGTGACCCCTTGGGTTACCATCTCACTGCCGAAGCCATCCCTATTTATCTTACATTGGCACAGGAGAACTGAAGACAGGTTTGTGCAAGAAGACCTTGTGCGTTCATACTCATTGCTGTGTTATCTATAACACTAACCCTACAGCCACCAAGGTGGCTCTGTTTGTAAAAGTTCGCCGCCAAGGCTGACATCCTGGAGCATCATGGGAACTAGAGTCACAGAGGGAATCATCTGAAAGCCAAAGGAAACTATCTTCTGACTGCCACATGTGCACTGTGGCATGTACACTGTGACACATGCACTAGGACATGTACATTGTGTCATGTGCACTGTGGCATGTACACTGTGACACATGCACTAGGACATGTACATTGTGTCATGTGCACTGGGACATGTACACTGTGATATGTACACTGTGACATATGCACTGTGTCATGTGGAGTGTGGCCTGTGCCCTGTGGCATGTATACTGTGATATGTGCACTGTGACATGTGCATGGTGAATGTGCACTGTGACATGTGCAGTGTGGCCTGTGCACTGTAGTATGTGCACTCTGGTTCTCTCTTAATATAAATAAAATAAAAAAGAAAAGTAAAAACATGGAATGACCCAAACATCCAAGCACCCATCAACTGATGGCTGAATGGACAAATGTGCTTCTACCTCCCATAGATCTGTTGAAACATGAAGGGAGAGGAGTTCAGAAACACCTCAGAGTAGAGGAACACAGAAGGTAATAAACTAAGTGAAAGCCAAACCATGGCAGACCCCATACCCCAAACATCCAGAACAGACTGCAGATGCATAGGGATAAACAGTAGATGGTGGTTTTCAGGGGCCTAGAGGAAGAGGGAACTGGGGATGACCGGTGTCTTCCCATGTGTGTGTGTGTGTGTGTGTGTGTGTGTGTGTGTGTGTGTGTGTATGTGGGATATATACATATACATATGAATGTGATATATATATATATATATTACCCTTTGAGGAATATGTCCTAAAATTAGACGTGGCAACTCTCTCTTCTGTGAATGTATAGTATAAAGGAAATATTTTACAGAGAGTGAACTATACCTCCATAAAGCTGGTATACAACAAAAGCTTACTCCTAAAATCCTTCATAGTATTGATCACAATTATTTCTAAAGTGGGAAGGAAGTTTTCCGAGACACATCCCAGGAAATCAAGAGGTCTGTGTATCAGGAACATTGGTATTGTCTAATGTGTAGATCCAAAGCTAACACAGTAAGTAGTCAGTACATGTCCTTGCATGGATTAAAACTATAGAGTTAGAGACTGTCCAGGGGGTGAGGGAGACAATGCAGTCAGTGGGATGCTTGCCACACAAGCATGGGGACCTGAGTTTGGTCCCCAGAATCTATGTAAAAAGCTGGGTGTGGCTGCATGCATCTCTAATCCTAGTGATGGGCAGGCAGACACAGTAGGATCCCAGAGGCTTGTCAGCCAGCAAACCTTGCATCAAATTGCAAGCACAGTTTTTCACTTAAGTATATTATAAAAGAAAGAAAGAAAGAGAAGGGGGAGTCGGAAAGAGAGGGGAAGAGGAATGGAGGGAGGGAAAGAGGGAGCTGGTTATTTCAGGCTTAGTGAAGAACTGTCACTTAAGAGTGCGAGGGACCCTCACTCCTGCCTTCCAGCCTTGGTGGCAGGGAACAGATAGAAAAAGTTTGTTCCCTCTTTGCTCTGGCCCAATTGGAAACCAACACAACACCCTGAGGAACGGAATGTATGAGGCAAGAGTCACCTCACCTTCTGAGCTGTGGTGTGTGTGTGTGTGTGTGTGTGTGTGCGCGCGCGCGCGCGTGAGTCCAGGTAATTATCCCATGTGAATGGAACACTTTTTTCAACACTTCTCCTCTCTGTTTACACCCATGCTCCATTATTTTGTGTCTTTCTAATTAAAAAGGAATACATGCCTCCAAAAGATAAAAATTATGTCTCCCTCCACCGAGTCATAGAAGGCCAACTGAATTTGAAATGCTTCCTTTTACAAGCTGTAACCTCGAGTCTCTCCATTCATTGAAACTAAAAGAAAGGAAAAGCTTTCGGTTTTTTGTTCAGCACCTGTTAAAAAAACACGCCTGTAGAAATGAGAACAATCTTGTTCTAAAAAGCAATCTACATGTGCCAGACGGCAGAGAGATGGCCATTGTTTAATGTCTAAGGGCTGCAGAGTACTGGCTTTCTCACCTGGCTAGCACTAGGTGCTGTTGTAGGGTCCCCTCAAATGGTAGGCAGCATCATACAAGCCAAGCCGTATTTCTTGCCCTGCACGCCACCACAGAATAAACTTAATTAAACAGTGCCCTCCAGAGGCCACTGGGAATTTAACTGTCCTGACAGATTCTGGAAAAAGTCCAAAGAAGAGGCAATTTAATTTTCTTCTGTGTTTATGTGGAATCAGCACGTGGGCATGGTGTCCCTCGGTGGATGAGAACCATCTCTGTCTCCACAGAGGACCTCTGACAAGGGCTAATCTGTTTGCAAAACATCCTTTATGAGGACACGGAAATGTCATGGACAGAACCCAGTGCGGCTGGGCATGGTGGGAACTGGTGTCTACCCCTGTCTTCCTGGGAACTGTCTCAGGCTGCATGCCTATGACGCGTCCCTCTGAAGGAGCTGGATTTCTCTCTCCTTCTGTGACAGCCATGTGCTTTGCTCCAGCTGCTTCTGGGACCTGATTCCACGGGCCTTCCATGGGACTTTTCAGTCTGAGCAGCCTAGCCTCACTTGCTCAACTTCAAACTCCTAGGAGACCAATCTAGATGTCAATCAAGCCTCCAGGCGGTTCGGGATTGAGATTATCTATCCCATGTGGAATGGCCGAGGTTGCAACTGGGGACTTGGGGGTGGAGGGAGGAAGGGACAGAATCCTGAGGTACAAAACAAGTTAGACTACCCAGAACTTCATACAGGAAGGGGACCAGTGCTTCAAAGAATGTTTTTCTACTTCCCATAAGCCAGTTTCTAGAGGGTACCATGCACCACTGTCCATGAGTTCCCTTAACATCACCTCATCTAATGCCCTCGGAATTCCCATAAGGTCTGTCCTGTATCAGTCACATCTTCACAAGGACCTACTGACAACACTGACAACAATGTCTACATGTTTAGCATTCCCCCCGCCCCCAAGCTTATTTCTATTTAAAAGTGTGATCCAAAGCTTACCAAGGTTGAACCAAGGTCTAAACCAAAACTTCTGATGCTAATGTTGGACCGTCAGCATTAAACACCTTTTCTCCCCAGCCCCCAGCCGGGGCAGCCCTTACACTGGCTGGGTAGTGACACAGATACAGAAAAACCTCCAGAAGAGATCTCATTCTCAGGGAGATGTTATCCTGAGGAAGACTGGGAGTCCCTCATGGAGAACACTGAGTAGAGACTGGGAGGCAATTACTACTGACATAATTCCTTTCCTTTTACTGTGTAACAAATGCCATGCATGCAGAGGCTTTGGGGAAACACCCAGTCATTCATGTGTTCAATATGATTTCTTGTTTCATTTATTTGAATGTACATGGATGCTTTGTCAGCATGCATGCCTTGTGGCCTCCGAGGCCAGAAGAAAGCGCTGGATCCCTGGAACTGGAGTTATAGATGGTTGTGAGCCTCCACAAAAGTGTTAAGGATTGAACTTGAGTTCTCTGGGAGAGGAGGCCTTACTCTTAACGGCAGAGCCATCCTTCCAGCCCTTATTATGGTTCTTAGGGGAGAAACCAAGTCACAGGGTAGCCAGGCTCTGCTTAGCATGGCATAAGGCTGGGCCTGGGATGCTGGCTTGAGCTGCCAAACCATCTCATGTACAGCTCAGGTCCTCCAAGAGCTCTGGTGGCTGGCAGAATCCAGTTATTCACACTTGTAGGGTTAAAGTCCCGTTCTTGACTATTCGCTTGGGCATCTGATTTCCTTAGGCCAGATAGGAACATTCTCCCTATGCTTTCTGCTTCTAACTAGACTGCTTTGAGAGGGTTCATGCGATTGAGTGAGACCCCATCCTGACCACTTCACTTTCTTAAAGTCACCTGTGCTAGGGACTATGACCTAATCATGACGTCAAGCTCAGATTCGGACTCAGGGGCTCTGAGGGCCCAGACACGGCAGGAGGGTAAAATCTCAGGATGTGTTAGAAACCTGTCTATCTTCTCCCTCCTGAATTAAATACACGATGTTGTTTACAGGAGTGGGGAGAGGTAAGATCTCTGGGGGTGCTCGAACTGGACCTGGAAGGATGGAGCTCAGTGGAAAAGACAGAACCCCCTCAGATGGCCTTAGAAAACTCAACGTCATGACTTAGAAGCTGAATGTAGAAAGTGGGAAGGGTAAACATTTCAATAAGTATCACAAGCAAGTTCAGTAGTCAAGAGGTAGAGGGGACCAGTCAGTAAATGATACAGTGCTGCCTCCCCAGTACAGCAGTAGGCATGTAAAGGAAATGTGGGCAGACATATGCAGCCACAATAAACCTGGCCTCACAACCCACTCAGGTAAAAAAATCATTGGTAGCTGGGGGTTTTATAGTCACACTGAAATTTAGAAAGAGTTAAGATTTAATTTTGTCACCCCACGTTCAAAGAAACACTAATTAAATTAAAGTTTAAAAATCACAGAGATGACTTTTAAAAAATATAACCTTGCATATTGGTAGCAGGATGTCAGGTCTTTGGGAAGACGGCATCAGTGTAAGGTGTGAAGCAGAAAAAGATTGTTATAAAAGAAGCAACAAAGCCGGGCGGTGGTGGCGCATGCCTTTAATCCCAGCACTTGGGAGGCAGAGGCAGGTGGATTTCT
>NW_022196914.1:8888818-8890061 GCF_008632895.1 Mastomys coucha
AAGAAAGAAAGAAAAAAAGAAAGAACAAACTGAGGTTGGGGAAGTAGTCAGTGTTAGAGGGCTTGTCTGGAAGGCACATGGCTCTGGGTCCCACCTCTAGCATCACAAACACAAAATGGCAAGCTGACCAAGCAAAACCCAGCAACGCTTCATCCAGAAAAACACTTAAACCTTCAAGATAACAGTGACATTCACCCCTAAAGGATTAGGGGAAAATTTAACCATCTAGGATAAAAGGATTAAAATCAGTAACTTCTAAATGCCTATCCAGTGCTGAGGGTCCTCACTTGGGGGGGGGGGACAGGGACAGTAGGTCAGCTAGGTGACTTTAAAGCATTCTAGTGATAATAGTAAGTGGCAGTTATAACCACAAGGACGGTGCCATGGTACATGCCTGTAATCCCACACTCTGGTGGCTTAGGTAGGATATTAGTGAATTCAAGGGCAGCCTAGGCTACATAGCAAAACTCCATCTCAAACACACACACACACACACACACACACACACACACACACACACACACACCCCACACACACACACCACACCACACACCATTGTCCCTGCCCTTCTCTCTCCATAAAACAAGCCATAAGTCTATTAAGTAAACATCCATGTGAGCCAGGGTGCCCAACCTAAACATGCTTGTGGCACACTACCAATCATACATTATTTGTAGCAGAATAAATGAGCAAACATTTCAGGAAAATAACTTAGTGACAATATCCTTAGACACAATATGTTCATTCCAACGAATATGACCAAAGAGGCTGGCTCGAAAGCATTTTAAATGCTAAGTATAGCACTGAAACCAGTCAGCAACCAGGAGAACACTCACCCATAGAGACAAAGGGGGGTGTTGTGGCACATGCCTGCCATCCCAGGACTAGGGAGGCTGAGGCAGGAGGTATGCCTCGAGTTCAAAGCCAGCTTAAAATACAGTATGAAACCCCATGCCAAAAACAGCCAAACAGCCAAACACAGAGGCCTAGAGACCTCTGTGACTGACTACAAGGCCATCCTGGTCTACACAGTGAGCTGTAAGACATCCTGAGCTACATAGTGAGACCCTGTCTGAAAAAAGAGGGAAAGACTATTTCATAAGGAGGAACATATTTAAACGGGTTCAGTGAAAGCAGAGGCAACCCAGAGTCCTTTGCACAGTCAAGATTTTGCAAGCATTCCATGCTAGGAGCTGTGAGGAAAACAAACCAAATCCAAACCAAACCAAAACAGCACTTTTTT
>NW_022196914.1:8890469-8920299 GCF_008632895.1 Mastomys coucha
CATTTCAAATGTTTTTCCCTTTCCAGGTCTCCCCTTTGGAAACCCCCTATCCCATTTCCCCTCCCCCTGCCTCTATGAGGGTGATCCCTACCCACCCACTCCGGTCTTCATGCCCTGGCATTCCTTTACACTGGGGCATCGAACACCCTCCTCAGGCCCAAGGGCTTCTCCTCCCATGATGTCCAACAAGGCTATCCCCTGCCACACATGCGGCCAGCGCCATGGATCCCCTCCATGTGTATTCTTTGGTTGGTGGTCAGTCCCTCGGAGATCCAGGGGATCTGGCCTGTTGACACTGTTGCTCCCTCCATGGGGCTGCAAACCACCTCAGCTCCTTCAGTCCCTTCTCCAACTCCTCCATCAGGGACCCCCAAGCTCAGTGCAATGGTTGGCTGTGAGCATCTGCCTCTGTATTTGTCAGGCTCTGGAAGAGCCTCTCAGGAGACAGCCATATCATACTCCCTTCAGCAAGCAGGAGTAACAAATTTAACATATTTTTGTCATTGTTTTGAGTCACAGCCTTGCTATATAATCTAGCCACAAACTCAGGCTTGACTCCCAAGTTACAGATGTGCGCATTCGATGTACACAGATGTACACAGCAAGCGGCATGTGAATACAGATGGATTGCGGACTTGCTGAAATATCGAAAATTCAACAACAACAACAACAACAAAAACACCTAGCAATTGACGACTGCTTAAGTAAATGAGCTAAGAAAGCCTCAGTGCAATTACACAGTTAATAAAGAATAGAAGGTAAAGGTCATGGTCTGATTGGAATCAATCTCTAAAGTGGTGTGTGTGTGTGTGTGTGTGTGTGTGTGTGTGTGTGTGTTAGTGTCGGAACCCACAGGGACCAGAAGAAAGTGAGAAATCTCCTAGGGCTGGGAGTGTCAGGTTGTGAGTCACCTGACACAGGCACCGGGAACTGAATACAGGCCCTCTGGAAGAGCAACATGTGCTCTCAACCAGGAGTCATCTTTCCAGTCCCTCTCAGGCAGGTTTTTAGGGAGAGAGGGTTAAAATACACAGTGTATGAAGAAAGTGCCTTTACTAGAGGCCAAACAGAGGGCATCAGATCCCCTGGAACCGGAGTTACAGACAGCTGTGAGCTATCTTGTGGGCGCTGGAAATCGAACCCAGGTCTTCTGGAAGAACAGCCAGAGCTCTTAGCTCCCAAGCCATCTCTCCAGCTCTCTTCAAGAATTCCTGGAAAGACAGTCCAAGAACCATAAGAGTGGGGCTCTGGCTGGTTGTAGCGATGAGAGCATAGGGTTTGGATTTAGGAGACTTCTCCCTTGTCACCATTCTGTCCCAACTCAATAGTTCACTGTGAGCATGAAGGTATTTCCGATGCAAACGGTGTTGAGAAAGAAAGTTGGAACTACATACACTGCAGAAGAAGAGAGGTCAGCCCAGCAGAGAAGGGTTAACTGAGCAGAGTCAGGGTAGTGCAGTCATAGATTGTTCTAGTCTTTCAATCCTGACTCAATGCTGCTGCTAAAATAAAGAAAAATCCATGATCTGGGGAGGGACAGGGTATCCTAGGAATGAATTAATAACCTTACCAATATGTTGTCCTAAAATAGTGGCTCTCAATTTTCCTATGCTGCTACCATTTAGTACAGTTCCTCATGCTGTGGTGAACCACAACCATAAAACTACCTCATTGCTACTTCATAACTGTTATTTTCCTATTGTGAATTGTAGTATAAATATCTGACATGCAGAATATCTGATAAGTCACTCCTACAAGGGTTTTGACCCACAGGTTGAGGACAGCTACTCTAAAATAAATAAACAAGACTCTTAGTGAAAAAAATTTTAAGAATTAAAAGCTCCCCTGAATACAGAAATTGTGGTACATCTACACAATGGAGTACTACTCAGCTATTAAAAACAATGAATTTATGAAATTCTTAGGGAAATGGATGGATCTGGAGAATATCATCCTGAGTGAGGTAACCCAATCACAAAAGAACACACATGGTATGCACTCTCTGATAAGTGGTTATTAACCCAGAAACCACAGGAAGAACAACCCACAAACCACAAGAAACTCAAGAAAAAGGAAGACCAAAAGGTGGACATTTAATTCCTTCTTAAAAGGGGGAACAAAATACCCATGGAAGGAGTTGCAGAGACTAACTATGGAGTAGAGACTGAAGGAAGGACAAGCCAGCCTGATGTAGCTATATCCTGAGATGCACTGACAGTACCTGACTAATACAGATGTAGAGGCTCACAGTCTTCCATTGAACTGAGACAGGGTCCCCAATGAAGGAGTTTGAGAAAGGACCAAAGGAGCTGAAGGGTTTGCAGCCCCCTAGGACGAACAACAATTTGAACTAACTAGTACCCTCAGAGCTCCCAGGGACTCAACCACCAACCAAAGACTGCACATGGTAGGTCTGATTGTTTTGGCAGCATGTGTATAGTAGAGGATTGCAAAATCAATCATCAATAGGAGGAGAGGCCCTTGGCCCTGTGAAGGTTCTGTGCCTCAGTGCAGGGGAATGCCAGGGCCAATAAGTGGGAGAGGGTGGGGTGGCAGGCATGGGGAGGGGGGAGGCAACAGGAGCTTGTTCTTGTTTTTGTTTGTTTGTTTGTTTGTTCCCGGGAGGGGAAACTGGGAAAAGAAAAATCATATGACATGTAAATAAAGAAAATATCATAATAAAAATAAATAAATAAATAAAAGCTCCCCTGAGAGATAGTTCAGTGGTTAAGAGTAGTTGCCCCACTTCCAGAGAACCCAAGTTTGGTGCCAAGGACCCATGCCAGGCAGCTTACAACCACTTGCAACTCCAGCTCCATAGACAACGCCCTCTACTGACCTTTCTGGTACCTGCACACACGTGGCATGTATACATACAGATACATAAATACAAATTAAAAATAAATCCTTTCAGGGCACTGTGATGCCCTTTAATCCTAGCACTTGGAAGCAGAGGCAGGTGGGTTTGAGTTCAGCTTAATGTCTGTAGGTTGTTTCGGGCTAGACAAGGCAACATGGTGACATCAGTCTTTTTTTTTTAAAAAAAAATCACACATTCTCTACATATTTATTTAATTGATGCACAGGTGAACCTCTCTGTTAGACAGATAGTTAGATACTAGAAGTCTTGGAGATATCGGGCTGGACCCCTCCCTGAGGGTCCACATCTTGTGAAGTAAAGGACTGGAACAGCAGGCCTTGAATGGCTTGAGACGAATTGGGAGCAGAGTCCTCTCTGTGGTCCCGGAAGGAGGAGGGACATTCTGAACTGCATGCCCAGGAGGTCATTAATGGATAGCCATCTATTGGGGCTCGTGGAGTCCTGAGCCTTACCCAACTTTCATAAAGCAGGAGGCCTTCTGATAAAGAACAATGACATACTATTGTTTCCTCCGCAGGAGACAATCTGAACAGGCCTGTTGATCACCTGGGCAGCACCAAGTCCCTCAGAAAAGCTGCTGGTGAGAGTCTAGGAGGAGCAGGGGGAGGGGAAGAATATGCTTAAAGTATCTTGTATGTGTGATAAAATTAAATAATAATAATAAGAAGAATGATAATATAGGCCAGGTGTGGTGGTGTTAGCTTTCTATCCCAGCATTTTGGGAGGAAAACAGCAAGTGGATCTCTGTGAGTTTGAGGCTAGTCTTGCCAACATTGTGAGTTCCAGGCCAGCAGGGGCTGCATAGCCAGACCCTTTCTCAAACACAAATAAGTTAATTAATAATATAAAGCCTGTTTGGAATGTAACTCAGGAAAGCTGCATTATCCCTTGAGAGTGAGCTTTGCCCTCCAGTAAGCTCTGTCTTCTTCTTTAACCTCTGCCTGCCTTGTCTGAATTCTTTCCAGGGAGGTCACAAGGACCTGGGTGTCAAAGACCTTAAGTGTTTGCTTGTTTGTGTATGGATTTTTCCCTCAGGGTATCTTGTCTGTCTTGGGTCAGTCCCATCTCTGCTCCTCATTCTTCAAGCATCAGGCAGGACTTTGCAGGAATGCGGATCTGGACTGCCATGACTCTCCCTGAAGTTTGACAGAGGCTGGTTCTATCTGGGTTGAGTCTTTAAGGATATCTGCTCCCCATTCCCTCCCTCACAGCTGTCCTTGCTCAGGAAGAGCACACCAGATCACTTCTGAATGCGATCTGTGATGGCAAAGCCAAGGCTTTCCTAGTAAATCCCAATTCCTTTCAACTTGTCTCACCTCATACCCAGCCCAAGGAAGGGCGGACTGAAAGGGTACTTGACCTGTGGAAATAGCTCAGGCTCCTTTGTCTCCTTCCACCTCCTCAAAGGGATAAAACCAAGTTTAAGTGCAGGAGATGATGTAAAGGAGAGATCACCGTCCCCCTTGGGGGAGATAGAGGGTAGACCATCATGGCATCTCTCTGAGTCTTGGAGAACCCCACATCCCCATTCCCCAACTCCCCACTATTTTCAACAGTATTAGGCCACCAAAAAGTCACCAGTAGTCATGTTTCTTTCTTTTTTTTTTTTTTTAAATATTTAAGTAACATAAGTCAAACTCACATAGTCAAAATCTTTGGCGGATCACATTTGAATGTGATCAAGTGTGATCTTCCTATGGAGAAATCTATGTAACTATATAAAGCACATTTTAGTTTATTTTATTTATGTTTTTATAGAGGTAAGGATTTGGATCCAGGGTCGTAATGCGTGCCAGTGAGCTACCACTGGGATACAGCCTCAAATTGTTTTTGAGGCTCCCCAGGTGTCCTGGAACTCACTCTGTAGACCAGGCTGTCCTTGAACTCAGAGATCCACCTACTTCTGCCTACCAAATAAGGTGTGTGCGACCATGCCTGGCTGGTTTTAGTTTAAATTGAACACATCTGGGTCCTTAAAATACTTGGAGCTACTCAAAGGGAAAGGGGAAGATGGGAGCCTTGGCTTTGTATTTCGGTGAGAGCCAGGCTTCCTGACGTCTTGCCTCCCTTCAGAGATCTCTAAGAGAGGGTAGGAGGTAATCTGGGTACCAAAGCTTGGATTTCAAAGACCCTCTAGTGAAAAAAGTTTGAAAGTCACTCGGGGACATTTAGTACCAAAACATGAGAGAACATAAATGCTCAAACCTGTTCAATACCTAAGTATGAAAGGTGAAGCAGAGGTCAGCGCTCTTGCAAAAGGCTCAGAAATGCCCAGGAGGGAAGGGTATGAAGTCAGACAGTAACACTTTAATCACGCCAGATGCCTCTCTCCTTATGCTTCCTAAATGACAGCAATTCCTAGAAGTACTTCTAACAGTTTAAAAGTGGGTATCTGAAGTGAGACGTTGGGGTTTCCTCTTCCTGGGTGGGAGTATGTGGAATTGGCATTCAGTTCCAAGTTCCAAGTTAGTTATCAGGGAAGCAGGTGGTTGGAAGGAAAGGAAGCACATCTGCATGAAGCGCGGCACCACTGGTGTCTGGATAGAGCACTGTATCATGGATGTCTGTCTGGATGGAATGCCACTGGCATCTGGATGGAGCGCTGCATCACAGGTGTCTGCGTAGAGCACTGTATCATGGATGTCTGGATGGAAGGCTGCATCACGGTTGTCTGCGTAGAGCAGTGCATCATGGGCATCTGGAAGGAGCGCTGCTTTACGGGTATGTGTGTAGAGCAGTGTGTATCACAGGTATCTAGATGGAGCGCTGCATCATAGGAAGTCTCACCTTTTCATGTCATCTCTTCCTTCCTAAAAGCACATGGATCCAGGGCTGGGGATGGAGCAGGCATGAAACCCTGGGTTCAGTCCCCAGCACCACATAAAGCAGGATTGGCAGTACATGCCTGTACGCCAGCACTCAGGAGGTGGAAGCAAAAGTATCTGAAGTTAGAGGGTAGCCTCTGCTACATAGTGAGTTTGTGGTCAGCATGGGTCTATCTCACAAAACAAAAAAAGTGGATCCTGAAATGTCACTCAATAAATGCCTGTTGATGAGGGTGTAACAGATACTGCCAACTTTTTCTAAGAACTCACTCTATTAGTCAGTATAGTGCTAGAGACTTGGTTACCTGATTTACCTTAAAAGAAATTTCTAGTCTAAGTAGTAATGGTGCACACCATTAGTCCCAGCACTCAGGAGCAGAGATGGGCTGAGTTTGAGGCTAGCCTGGTCTACAGAATGAGTTTCAGGACAGCCAAGGCCACACAGAGAAACTAGAAGCTGGAGTTAAAGACTCTGGGAAACCCCTTTTTATTCACCTTGAAGAGCCCAGCAGGGTAGGTCATGCAACTCACTGCCTCCTCTTCTATGGGAACCTGGGGGCCAGGAATGAAAGTTGGGCAAAGAGTGTCCTGTTCACATTCTGGTGACTCTGAATGGTTCAGGAGGGGTGACTCAGCAGAGAGCAGATAGCAGAGGCCATCACCTGAATAGCCTGAATAATGTAGCTGTGAAGCACACCCAGCTCAGGGGACAGACCACTCCCAGCACCTTCTCTCACAGTGCTTGATTTCAACCACAAGGTGGCAGACAACGGCTCTCAGATTCTCCTCTGTCTTGGCCCAGTGGCACATAGGAACCAAGGGAAAGCAAGCTCCGTGCTTCTTTCCAACAGTAGTAATGATTCTTGTCATGAAGTTGCTACAAGCTACACCCTAGGAGATGGAAGATTCTTAACGTAACCACCACTGGTTTATGAAACCTAGAAAAACTTAACTTTCTATTTGTTTTGATCGCAAACTAGAGACTAAAGAAAACTATCCAATGCCATTTGTTATTATTTATGGGATTAAAAAAAAGTTATTGAGTCTGAGTCAAAGGGCACAAACTTGATCTGGGGGAGGATAGATGACCTTAGGAAAGAACTCCTCCGAGTCTCAGTTTCTTCCGTGATACAAGAAAGTAGGACTTGGATGAGTTGAAGAGATTCCAGAAACCAAGCCATGAAACGAACTTGCATGAGGAGGCAGCAGGCTGAAAAGAATGGGGCTGGGCACCGGTGTGGGTCATGGGCTGCTTCTTTCAGCCTACATCCTTACAGCCTACATCCTTAGGGGGATGGGCTGTGCCACATGGCCAATTTTCCAGATAATTGAATTTTAAATGCCGAAATTTGTTTTCTTTTTAACTTTCTGCAATGGAAATCTTTCTAAAGTGTGTTACATGCTTCTCTGGCTTCTTAAAGAGCATGCTGAGTATAATTTAACCTTTCCTTAATATCTCTAGGTCATGAAGATGACCACCTCTTACTATATATATAGTCTTGCATGGAGCACTAGGTGCCTCTGGGCACACATGCAGGGAGACAAGACCCTGTGCTAAGCGGCCCCAGGGACCGTATTATAAAGCTATAATTGGAGAATCTTCCTTTCTTTCTGTCTCCTACTACATCACCACCTGCAGTCATTTCTCCAAGTAACACCTTCTCATACCCTCTTGACACTCTGCCTAAATCTGCTTTAATCCAGACAGAACTCAAGGTTGCCATGGGTAACGAGAGTCTAAGATTGTACCAACCCTAAATTTATTTTTACACATGATTTTGAGGCAGAGGGGACTGAAAGCTGCTGCTGGCTAGGGCTGATACTCAGCTAGTCCTTACTACATGGCATTCCCCTGTGTCATTTGACCAGTCACCCCGAGGATGTCAGGGCCATACTTGCCCAATGAGATTTTCTTCTGGGATCTTACAGATTCCTCATACTCTAGGAACACATAGGCACTATCTAGCTGGGGCACTTAAGACCCCGTCCCTGCGCATGTTAGTGTCTCTTTGACTTTAGTGGCCAGCACTCAGACCATTGAAGCTACATAGTACAATGACTTACCACTTATCCACGGTTTCAATTACTTGGGGTCAAAAAGCTCAAAAACCTACAGGACAGCGAGATATTTTGAAAGAGAAAGTACGTCCACATAACTTATAGTAGTTTGTTACGATTGTCCTATTTAAATATTACTTATGGTGGCTAGCCTTCTGCTATACTTAATACATACTAAACTTTGTCATAAATATGTATGTATAGGGAATCGGCCGTCAGTACAGGCTTAGGGACTGTCTGTGGGTACAGTGGACCACAGTGCTGTCACTGTCATCTCTTTTGTGACTGGGAAGCTGGCAGAGTTTGAGGTTCTTTCTTTCCAAGTCAAAGGCCTGTTCTCTGTTGTGACTTGTGCTGTGGGTTCAGGTTGCCCGAGGCTGGATGTGTGAGGTGCTAAAAGGTCCTCTGGACTGAGTATCTTCTTTGTGCCAGCTACATAGTCACTGTGTAGATAAATCATCTTCTCTCACCTACCACGCAGCTCTTATTAGGAAAACAGAGCCAGCCTCCCGTGCCAAGGGAACTCGCCCACAGTCACAAGGCTTCTGGAAGCTATAGCGACTCCCTAGAAGGCCTGTGTCCTCTGTACTGTGCTATGTTCACGTTTATTAACCTATAAAAATCTCCAAAGTCCACATTCTGAAAACAAAAACATTTTGGAAATGAGATGTGGGCCCTTTACTTTTCAGAAAAGTCCATTTGTTTTTGTTTGGGTATGTGGTATCCATCTTAATTAATTCCACATTTTGTTACCAATTTGGAATAATCTATCTCCAGGGAGCAGATCTGGTTTACTTATAGAGAGCTAGTGGAGGGGGTGACTAGGGTTACAAAATATTCCTTGTAGGAACTAATCTAAAAACCTTCCCCATTTATTCCTGCACCAAACAGAAGTAAACAGAACAGTTCAGAAAATCCCATCTTTTCCAGAATGGAGGCCAAGGATTTTATAAACAGAGGCTTCTGCCATGTAATTACCAGCTTTGTCTTTAAAGGGTGGGGGATGTGACATCACATGTGACTGATATTCTTTACTCTTCCAGAATGTTCTCTGAAGTTCACTGAAGGAAGAAGCTGTCATCTCTCAAAAACGTCTTGGGGCACCTCAAGCAAACTGTGGACCATTAGAGGACTAGCTGTGGAGGAGGCTCCTATAGGCCTAGGTTCCATGGATGTGTGGTTCTTACAAAAGGGCTGTCAAACCTACTCACGTCTGTGCTCATAATTTTGAGATAAGCAACCATGACCTCATCATCTACATTTTGCACCTGTTCCTCCCACACTCAACACAGGCAACCACTGAAGCACCTTCCTCCTAAGCCCACACAGTTCTTTAAAGTTATCAGAGGGCTTTACAGAAGATGGTGAAGGTCAACATACTGCCTGTGTTAACTCTCCAAGGGTGTTGTAACAAACTACCATAGACTGACTGGCTTAAGAAACAGAAACTTATAATCTCACAGCTCCAGAGACTAGGAGTATAAGATCAAGAGGTTAGCAGAGCCATGTTCCCCTGGTACTGTGAACAAACCTGCTTCAGTCCTCTCTCTTGGCAATTAGTTGGCATGTGACAGCATAACTTGTTTTGACATGTCATTTTTCTCTGTGTGTCTGTGTCCAAATTAGCTTTTGATAAGGACAACAATCACATTGCATTATCCACCTGGACTCCAGTATGACCTCATTTTAACTACATATGCAATGGTCTTACTTCTGAACAAGTTTGCATTCTGAGGCACTGGAAGTTAGGATTTCAACATTTGACCTTAGGGAAGGGGATACAACTCAATCTATAATATCACATAAAACAATTTTGAATTTAGAAGCAAGAAGGTAGACCAGATGCCCCGAAGAGTTTCTTATATTAGATGTGATTCAGAGGTATGTGTGTGTCTTGGTAGAACACTAGTTTCTACTTAATACTTCTTAGGACAAATCTTCATATTTCAAAGTAGAAATTGTCAGTTATAGTGAATGGGAAAAAAATCTTGAAAACACTCAGAAGCTCTTTAAAATGCCAGTAATAGCCTTCCACATACTCAGGCTCTGCATCTGTAGACCAAAGAACTGTGGGCTGAGGTACTAACAGAAAAAAACACTTTGCATTTGTGCTGAGTACTTTTCTTATTACTATTTTTTAAGCAACACATAATAATACAGATAACAACACAGATAACAGCTATTTACATGGTATTAGGTATTGTAAATAGTCTAGAGATAATAAATAGTACACAGAATCTTATAGAGGCAAATGTTACATCATTTGTATAAAGGACTTGAGCACTCTTAGATTTTAGTATTCACTAGGGATGCTGGAAACAATCCTTCTTAGATTCTGAGACACACCTGTACCAAGATCCCCAGTCTATTCTCCGAGCTGCAGGAGCACCTAAGTTGCCCAAAGGAATTGTGCTATGGCTTGGGTGTGGTCTGTCTCCCAAGGGCTTGTATGTTAAAAGCTTGGTCTTCGGTGTGGCAATATTGGCAGGTGCTATGGACCAAAGGATGGAGCCAAGTGGGAAGTTCTTAGGTCAGTTCGGAGTCTGATATGTAAAGGGAAGATGGTACCTCTGTCTCTCTAGCTTCTTTTATATTGACAAACATGTTCCTGTTTGTCTAAGATCGTACCAACTTTAAATTGATTTTTACACATGATTTCAAGGCAGAGGGAACTGAAGGCTGCTGCTGGCTAGGACTGATACTCAGGTAGTCCTTACTGCATGGCATACCCCTCTGTCATTTGGCCAGTCACCTTGAGTATGTCAGGGCCACATTTACTCAATGAGTTTGAGTTACCATTAGGCCTTCACAGGAGTCTAAACCTACAGGGGCTTCCTGATCTTAAACTTCCAGGACTATGAGCTAAGTATACTCTTTAACTCATAAGTAGCCCCCTCAGGTATTTTATTATAATAATGCAAAACAGTCTAATCTATGTCATTCCTTTTACAAGACGAGGCAAAAGGTCTAGTTCCTTGTTGGTTTATGTAGAAAGAAGCCTTGTTCGTTTGTTCTACATTTCCCCTGATGTTTGTGGTTATACTAAAGAGATGTTTTGTGCAGCCATAAACCATTCATAAAATTATGCACTAAACTACAAAACTCCAGGGGTAATACAGGGGTAAGGAGGAAAAATTGCGAAGCTAGATGTACCTGGGTTCAAATCCCAGTTCTGTCTTCTATTACTTGGATAATCTTGTGCAAGGTAAATGTGGTAGAGCTCTCCCATTTAAGTTTCTCATATAGACAAGTGATTAGGAACTTGGTAAAGTACTGGGGATGGGGGTGGGGGTGGGGGGCAGATGTCCACTCTGGTAGATGCTGCTTAGTAAGTGGTGTGTCTTTTAATTATTCAAAAAGGACCAGGAAGTGAGCCTTGAAAAAAAAAAATCAAGCTAGTCTCCTTATCTTCTCCTGCTAACTTCTGGGTTGTTGTGAGGCAATGGGTGCCTAGGACTCCAGGTGTATAGGAGAGTGTGAACTCAGAAGGTGTGAGGCGTTCAACCCACACACATTCCAAAGGAAAGACGGGCTTCTGACCAGCCCTGGGAGGCAACAGGTAAGCCCTTGGAATATCTTGTGCAAGGATAGGACCTCTGTGTATCTAGGGATGCTTAGCTATGCTACATAGCTTATACTAACCATATGGCTTACGTGGGAACTTTTGGCCTCATGGTATTAATTTACTACTAGAGGGAGTAGAGACTAGGGTGACTAAGGTCAGGCCCACACGACCAACCCTATAAAAAACCTGGACACCATGCCTTGTATGAGCTTTCCTGCTGGCAATCCTCATGTAGGAGCCTCTGAGTACCATGTACACTGCTGATACTAGGTGGCAACTGAAAACTGGTGCGGGGTTTACTCTTAGACTTCACTCAGTGTCTTTCACCATGGCTGGTTTCAGTCTTCATCTTTTCAAGATAAACTATAACCGTGAGAGCTTTTCCAAGCTCTATGAGCCCACCTGGCCCATCTCTGAACTGACAGTGCTTCTGGGAAGCTGGATCCACCAGGGAAACAATCCAACTGTCCTGTCCTAACTTCCTACAGTGTTAGAGGTGGGGTGGGATGGAGTTGGGGTGGTGGTTAGAAAATATAAGTATGTCAGGGTGGGTGTCTGCACTTTGAGTCTCTGGGAGTCCTGTGTCTGTTATAAGTGAAGTGATGAGCAAGACACCCAGGACCACAGCCCTGGGCTTCTGATTGCCAATGACTTGCTGAGCTGAATGATATAGCCTAATTCAATGGGACATTTCTTATAGTTTCACATAGTGTGTTTGTTTTCTTTTTACCCCAAGTTTTAGGGAAAGGGCAATGCTTTGAGTATAGGTGTTCTTAACAAATGGAACCAAAACCAAAAAATAATAGAACAAACTAACCAGGTGAGCTACTGGCTGACAAATATCCACTTCAGTAGATGCTGCTCATGGTTATTTCTAGGAAGTGAGCTTTGAAAAATCAAGTCTTCCCATCTCCTTTTACTTCTGGGATCTTAAGAGACAACGGGAGCCTAGGACTCAGTGTGTTTTCCTGTAGGGCACAAAAGTCACCAGCTTCTTGCCAGGGCAATCAGAATTCTAGATGGATAGCACCAAATAAGATATAGGCAGATCACAGGCTGGGCGCTAATCCCCTTGCTTACCTGGCCCCACTGACATCAACTCCGACCATCAGCTGTCCATTCAGGGAAAGGATCTCATCCCGGAGCCGAACTTTTCCACTCTTCCCCGCTGGGCTGTTCTTCCTCAGCTCCGTCACCCAGATGCAGCCCACATCCAGCACTGGCCCCGGGTGGGTTTTCCTCTTCTTACCCCCTCGACGCTTTTCACCGTAGTCCCCAAAAACAGGGATGTTGCCAAAACTGAGCCCCACAGTTTCCGTGTCCCCCAGCTGCTTGGTGAGGTACACTGTACAGATCTCCATCTCTGGGGGACTGTGATCAGGTGGGACCGTACTCTCATCCACAGCCAAGTTCAGTTGGATGTACTCCTGTAGCTTCTGGATGGCTGCCTGGCAGAGCCTCTGCTCGGGACTGTCCCCACCCTCCCGCAGGCTGTTCTGCAGCCACTCGTACAGGAGGGGCAGATGCAGTAAGGCATTGTCCTGGGTGATGGGCATGGTGCTCACTCCCAGACAGCAGCATCATGAGAGGTCCTGCTTCCGGAGACTGGACCCCGTGGGGACCCAGGTCCCTTGGGAACACTCCCAATCATCAGCTTTGCCCATGTTCATGTTCAGGCTAGCTGATGAGCTTTAGGGATGTTTCCTGTGAGACTGGGATGTTTGCCTTGGCAAGAGAAGGACAGGACACAATTAAACAACACTGGGACAATGGCTCAGGAGTGCTCAGCAAGGGAATGGAGCAAGTATCTAACAAGTCTTTGCTTGGTTCCTTTTACAGCAGGGTTCATGGAAATGACATGGAAATCAGCTGTTTCTTCTGCAGTGGCAGCATCTTTCCTGGGCTCATTCACACCTGGAAGAGGAAAAACAAAGACATGGAGTTACAATACCCAGCCTGGTAAGAAAGGACCATGTATACTTGTCAAATACAGGCACATTTTAGGAGACAAAACTGCCAGTCTCCAGTATAGTTCCTTTCATGCTGAACATACAGATTGAACAACAACAACAACAACCACATGCACACACACACACACACACACACACACACACACACACACACACACACACCAGAAGCCTCTGAAACACTGTCCTTCTCCAGGAAATTTCCTTGATCAACAGGGAAGTAAAATTCCACTTCTCCCATCAATATAGCATCAAACTCATACCCAACCAGGAGGCTGCATGGAAAGGCTCCATGGAAGGATAAGCAACATTCTGGACCACTTCTCATCCATTTCTAATTCTGTCACCTCTTTTGAGACTTCATGGTTTGGATTAAAGGGGATCCAAGAGAGGTGACAGCTCCCAGCACCATGTAAATAAATTACCTCTGTAACGAAAGAATTTATTTTAATGCTAGGGCTGTCAGCTTCAAGCTACTCAAAATTAATTTAAATTATCATGGCTATTTGCTTGAGATGGGAATCTAATTGGAGACCTATATATAACAGACAAAAATGGATCGGGCTATTGTGATAGAACTCTGTGTCCACAAACTCTGATGGTTCAACTGTTTTTAGAAAAGTAAGGTTTTGAAGCTTGGAAAGATTGCCCCTGAGGGGTGAGAGTACTCAAGCTTATAACTGATGATTCCTGGTCTGTCTCTTCAGGATCAACATTTTGTACACTGTAGTGTTTCACTGGATGCGGAGGGAGAACTATACTTAATGCAGCCACATAGTTCAGGCTGAATAGCCCCAGAAGAGATGCTTGAGATCAAGGTATCTCTGATTTGAGATGAGTTTAGATTTTAAAATATTTGCATATCCATAATATCTGAGGATGGGATCTGCATCTCACCATGCAACTGACTTAAGGTTCCCTTAGGTCTTCTACATGTGATAGTATGATAGTATCTTCATATAATACTTCAAAGAATTTTGACATGAAATCAAGATTCATAGCATGAAGTTTTCCACCCATGGATCCACCCGGTGTTCAAAATACTTCAGATTCTGGACTAACTCAAAATTCAGATTTCAGGATTCTTAACTTGTATTGCAAAACTGTCCAACCTCTGTTCTGAGTCATCTCAAATAGTTGCCAAGTGGCTGAGAACACCTTTGACTTGCTTGTTAGAGAAAAATCACAGAAAATGAGTGTTCATAGAAAAGCTATGGCGGAAGGGATGGCTGAAGAATTCTCAATGATAGGAATGAAATGAGAAGATTGTATAGTAAGATAAAGTGTCTTTAGTGGGAGAACACCTTTAATCCCAGCCCTTGAGAGACAGAAGCAAGCAGTTTTCTGTGAGTTTGAGGCCACACCTGATATGAATAGTGAGTTCCAGGCCATCCAAGCATAATGTGAGACCCTGTCTACAAAAAAGAAAGGAAAGAAGAGAAAGAGAGAGGGGGAGAGGCAGAGAGAGAGGGAGAGAGAGAAGAGGAGGAAGAGGAGGAAGAAGAGGAAGAGGAATAAGGGAGGGAGGGAAGGAAGGAAGGAAGGAAGGAAGGAGGCAGGCAGGAAGTGTCTCTGAATGTGTTCCACTTTTCCTCTTCTGACAATTGCTGCTACTCCCCCAACCCCAGCCCCAAAGTCAGGTGAGAGGGTAGGGTAGGCTGTAGGAGTCATTTAGTCTTCGACCCCAACCCCATGGCCAGAATCAAGTGGATACAGATGGACAAATGACCCAAGATGAGCAATCATTTTTGGTCATCTCCAAATATTAACAATTCTTGAGTTGTAGAAAAGAAGAAAACAATTAGACTCATTGTCTGTTCTTGTTGATAGTTTTGCTTTATCTCCTCTGTGCCTTCTGCTAGGTCTCAGGATGTCCACATATCCAGAAATGAGCTCAAGCTGGACTATAGAAGCCAGATGAAAGCCAGTGTTCCTCAGGAACTTGTAAGGAACTGGATTTTCATCTCCTAAAGGAGTCATTTCCCTTGGTTATCCATTGACACACACCTGTGTGGCTATTAGAATGTCAATGCTCATGCTGGCTCGAAGGCTCCCTCAGTATCCCAAGTACCTGTTATACATTTCAAAGTCCACACTATTGTGCTGGCTCTTCCCTCCCCCAGTTATTGATCCTTATAATCCACATGACTGTCCACTCCACATTTTCTATCTTTTCTATTTTCTCTCTCTCTTTTTCTATCTCTTTCCCCTCTTTCTTCCTCTTTCCTTCTGTCTCTTTCCTACTTTTCCTTCCTCCCTCATTCCTTCCTTCCCTCTCTCCCTCTGTTTCTCTGTCTGTCTCCCTCCCTCCCTCTGTCTGTCTATCTCTCTCCCTCTCTTTCTTTCTCTCTCTTTCCCTCCCTCTTCCTCCCTCCCTTCTGCCTGTTTCCCTGTCCATCTGTTCATCCATCTCTCTGTCCATCCATCTGTCTGTCTCTCTACATCTACCCATCTGTATCTCTGTCTGTTTGTATCTCTGTCTGTCTGTATCTCTGTCCATCTGTCTGTCTGTTCATCCATCTGTCTGTCTCTTCTTATGCCTTATTCTGTAACTCTTGCTGTCTCCCTATCACCACTACTCTCCCACTGTGCCCTTCCCTAGCCTTGGCCATGTACAGTATGCCTCTCTTTTCCTTTGCTCCAGACTCTTCCAGATGTCTTCAGTTATCCCCTTCCTCTCTTATTCACAATAAAAACATTCTCCCTGGTAATAGAGCAGTTATGCTAGTAGTTTCTTTACTGAGCCCCTCACATACACTGTTGAAGTAGTTTTGTTTTGCTACTGGGAACTGGGTCGGGCCAAGGGTAGGTTTTGCAAACCTATGTCAGCGAGCTGCATTTCCAGCTCTTGCTTCCTTTTTTGCTTGTTTTGATACTGTTGTTGTTGTTGTTTGGGGGAATGAAGACAAGGCGGCTCAGGCTGGTCTCAAAGTGCTGAGCTTCCTGATCCTGCCTCCCAAGTGCTAGGACATCAGATGGGGACCACTCTACTCGGCCTAAGTAGCTAAACTTTACAATGTATTTTGTTTGTTTATTAGTTTTGGTGCATCTGTGCACACACAGCATGTGTGCCTGTATGTCTCTCTGCACACATACATACATGCATGTGTGAAAGCCAGGGACAACTTTAGGGAGTCAGTTCTCTCCTAGTGTGGGTTTTGGGGATTGAACTCAGGGCATCAGGCCCAGGCAGCAAGGGTTTTTATCTTTGCATCCACCTTGAAGGCCCCTAGTTACATTAAAAGGAATTTAGTTGGGCTTGGTAATGCAAGCCTTTAGTTCCAGGACTAAGTGGGAGTGAGGGGCAGAAGGACTGCCTGGAATACAAACCACAGAGAGTTCTAAACTAATCAGAGCTAACTATAAGATGCTGGGGGCGGGGGGCTGGCGAGATGGCTCAGCCGGTAAGAGTACTGATTGCTCTTGGGTAGGTCCTGAGTTTGGATCCCAGCAACCACATGGTGGCTCACAACCACCCATAATGAGATCTGACACCCTCTTCTGGTGTGTCTGAAGACAGCTACAGTGAGCGGGACGGGAGCGAGCAGGGCCAGCAGAGGTCCTGAGTTCAATTCCCAGCCGCCACACACATGATGGCTCATGGCCATTTGTACAGCTACAGTGTACTCATATACATAAAATAAATAGAATAAATCTTTAAAAAAAAAAGATGCTGGGGTGATGGGGAGAAGGGGGAAATTGATGCGGGAAGGACAGGGATACAGGCTCATGGAGGATGGCTAAAACACCAAAGAGGGATGTTGTGGAGAGCCGTGCCTTCTCTCCTGGCTCTGTACCTTTCTTTGTTCTCTTGCTCGGATCAACTCCATCTAGAGGCCGGATATCTTCTTTTCTACCAAGTCCACACAGCAGGTGGAATATTGCCATTTGGAGTCCTAGCTCCAAATTGATACTTTTGTTTCTGTTAAGAGAGTGGGACCCCACTTCTCCTGGCCAAAGTTGGGGCTAAGTTTTCAGGGGAAAAACTCTTGCGCCAGCTTTGCTGAGGAGCCATGGCTTGGATTAGGGCATGGTTTATTTTGTGAACTCAGCTGCTGGCAACCTCTGTTGATTCTGTTATGGAAGTATCGTAGATTTCTGTTATACTAATTTCCACTTATTCTAAGGTGGCTTTGGGAGGAGGTTTAACCCAACAACTTGTATATGCCAACCCTTCATCTTCCCACTGTGCTGTGCTCCCAGGCCCTAACATCCCCATCTGCAATTCCTCTACTACTGTGATAATAAATTTGTCTTACTGAGAGTATATTCCCAGTGCCAAGTTCAAGGCCTGATTGGTTCAACAATTTAATTCTTTCACAATTCTTTAAGAAACATTCAGACATTAAAGGTGGTGATACATGAGTCAAGCACATTCAACAAAAGACTCTATAATGACTTAAGAACCTGGTTCTTAATAAATATTCAGCAAATACTTCCTGAGTGAATGGATGGATGCAAATTGACACCAGGGGGAAAAAGCCCCCACTCCCGAGTTTGGCCTGCCTCAACCAGACATTTAAAGAGCATCTTGCTGATGACACTGTCTATTTTTACATATGGAGTCATCTGAACTGTGACTAACACCTTGAATCACAAGCCATTAAAATTTAATTTAAAGAATCTTTACAACTATTTTTCTTAGTTGTTGAGTCTACAGTGTGGCAGAGGCAGGGGGTACACGGATGAACAGAGCACTGTAACTGTGTTTGAGGATGTCTCTGCTGAGACGGAGAGAACTTGCAAGAAATTTAGCTTAACTTTCTCATTTATACAGTGAAGAAAGGAAAACCATGAGGGCTGGGGGAGGTGTGTGTTGAAGAGCTTTGATTTATTCCTAGGATGCTAATATGCCTGTGAGAAGCAGGGAAAGGCATTACTTACTTACTTTGGCCAAAAGAGACTTTCAGTCTTTGTACATGGATGGATGATCTTTGATCTTATGTTTCTTTTTAATAGCCATGTGATTATGTAGATGGTATTTGCTAAGCTTTTGATTTATTTGGAACCAATTAATAGCTGATGCTCAAGTCCTTTGGAAGCTCAAAGTACGCGATATTGGAAATCTCTTTTGGGGACTGAGTAATAAGGTCGTTTATTACTGACACCATCTCCTATTTGTTATTATTCACTGTTAGGTCACTTCCCGGGAAGGCTGGAGAATGTTTTCCACCCTAGATGGCACAATTTTTATTGACTTTCTCTGGGAGAAAATGAAGTTCAGAGGAAAGAGTGAAAGGGATCATTTTTCTATATTTATGGGGAATGGAGGTGAGAATTTTCTTTGATGGCGAAGGCCAGTTGGCATTGCATTTGATTAACTTTCCCTAGGAGACCTGTTGTATGCCAAGCACCATACACAGCTCTGACGGGGTAAGGCCCTACCCTATCAGAAAAGCACAGATGCTGCCTCTGGTGACACTATATCACATAGTCAGCAAAGGATGGGCCCCATCTTCTCACCCAGAAGCTTAGAAAATGTTTTTCTAGAGAAGAGAGCTTTGGGATTGGCCTAAAAAAATGGTTGATTTCAAGAGTCTTCCAAGGGAATAATGGAGGACATGCAGTTAGAACCTGCACAGACTCACGATTCTATGTGACTCTGCACAATATAAATGACAGTGATATGCAAGCTTAGGACAGAAGTGAGTGTCTTAGCGCTATCAACTGTCTCTGTCTCCTTTCAGTAGTACCATTAAGACTTCTAGCATGGGTGTCGAGATGAAACCCGCTGTGGATGAGATGTTCCCCATGGGCATGGGGGCCTTATGTGGACCTGGATGAGGCTGGAGGTAGCACCGGGCTCTTGGTGGACTTGGCAGCCAATGAAAAGGCAGGTCATGCAGACTTTTTAAATGACTTTGAAGATCTCTTTGATGATGATGATGATGTCCAGAGATGCCGCCCAGTAATACATGCTCCATGTCTGTGATGTGTCTGGAGTCTCTTGGGACAGGGTCAGCTGATTGTAGATACCATTTGAATATCACTAGAAAGCAGGACCTAGTCAACCAATAGGGGAACTGTCTGAACCAAGTGGGTACTGATGTCTTTGGGAATGTCAGCTCATGTCCTTGTTTAAATTAATAAAGAACACTATAACATGAAAAAAAAAAGACTTCTAGCATGGCGAGCCCTTCTGTGTGCACAGTTACACATTAATGTAGGTCCCACCCAACTTCAGGAATGTGCTCTTGAATACATCTAGAACCTCTCTACCACTTTGCTGTGACTTAATGGAAAAGCGACGGGGGCAGGGCAGTCCCGGGCTTACTCCTTCTCTGTCAGCATGCCTCTTGCTTCTAACAGTCCACCCTTGGGAACAGTTTCCTCCTCACCCAGGTCAGCACCCAGCCTGGTGATGCATACCTGTTCAGTGGTCACCAACAGGCTCCCAGTGACAAACATGAAGTTTATGTCAGGAGCTTGTGGCTCTCCTTCTGATATCTATCCTCTCTCCCTCTACTTCATGGGAGGAGCAAGGGTATTAAACTGAAACACAGCACTGTTTGTGGGTATGGAGAGCCATGTAGCATCAATCTGATGATGAAACAAGAAGAAATTATTGGGTGTGGCTTATGCCAACACCCTTAGAAAGAGAAGCAGAAAAGAAAGGAGAAGTATACCTCCAGGTTTTTAAGGTTGCCTTCATCTGACTTTATCTGGTACCTAGGAGTGGATGAACTAAAAGTAGCAGAAGCTAAAAGGTGGGTTGAACGAGAGCCCAGGAAGCAGGTGTCAGGAACCCGGAGGCTGCAGGTTGGATAGTGGTGAGCTTACCTATGGAATGTGAAATATCTGAACAAACTGCCAGCTGTCATGCCTAGATGGCCATTTCTGTGCTGACACGAGCTACAGAGTAATGGACAATAGTGGGAACAAAATTAGATCGTTGCAAAGTGCTTTCTCTTATGTCACAAAATTGAGAGAATGTTGGCTCCACATGGAGGTAATAAAAAATGGACAGAAACATCACTTTGCCTTGGAAGACACTCTCATTCAGCCTGCAGCATAAACGGCCAAAGATGCCCATATTGTTGATCCTTACAGTGTCATGAAAACCAGTTTTATTGGAAGAGGGTAAGCTGGGCCCTACTAGCCAAGAGTTTTAATTGTATTTGAAAAAAAAGTGAGATGACAGATCAGAAGTCACTGTTTCAACTGCCCAAGGCACACACAGTAGGCAGCTCATTATGATGCTACCACTAACAGAGACGGGCACAACCTTGAGTCAGAAAGGAATGATGCAGCCTATCAGCACTGACCAGAGACAGACAGAAGAGACACTGAGGTGTCTTCAGACACCTCATATCTGGGTTATAACAACTGGGAAGATCGGATTCCTATAGGTGTTAGTGAGTAGGGTAGTGTATGTGTGGTATGTGTATATACGTATGCATCTAATGTGTATGTGTGTTTCTGTGTGTGTATATGTATGCTGTGTATGTGTGTTTGTAGTGTGTATGTGTGGTGTGTGTAGGTATGGTATACATGCATGTATGTGTTATGTGTATAGATGTTGTATGTGTGGATGTAGGTGTGGTATGTATGGATGTACGTATATGAGTGGTATGTGTGAATGTAGGTGTGGTATGTATGGATGTAGGTGTACGTGTGGTAAGTGTGGATGTAGGTGTGGTATGTATGTGTATGTGTGGTATGTGTGATGTGTGTGTATATGTGGTATATGCGTGTGCATATATGCATGTATGTACATGATATGTGTACTATTTGTGCATTTGGTGTTTGTGTATGTATGTGTGTTAAGTATATATGGTGGGTATATTTATGTTATATATATGTATATGTACATATGTATGTATGTGGTGGGTGTATATGATTCACAGCGTACTGTAGGTTTAGTTAGTTTTAAAGCTTATTCTTTAAATTTGTTTTAGATTTATTTTATGTGTATGAATGCTTTACTTACATATAAGTATGTAAACCACACTCATGTCTGATACCACAGAAGTCAGAAGAAAGCATCAGATCCCCTAGAACTGGTGGTATGGATGGTTGTGAATCACCATGTGGGTGTAGAGAAGTTAAGCCAGGTCCTCTACAAGAACAGCGAATGCTCTTAACCTCCAAGCCACCTTTCCAGCCCCTCCCCCCAATAGCTTTGAATCTCTTTGTCTCCTTGAGTCTTAGATTTAAAAAATAGGCTTAGGGAATATGTGGTCCCCAGAGTGTCCTCTTGATTCCCAAAAATAGAGGCATAAAAGATAAGGAATAGAAATGACTTCCAGATGGAGATGAGGGCCATGAAGGTCCACCCACCTACCTGAGATGCTACTCCTTTCCAGAGAAGGGAGCTGCCATCTGGACGGGATGTGAACTCTTGCTCTACTTGCCCAGGCAGATCTGCTCACTGCTGCGGACTACAGCCATTATGATTTCTGCCTTTCCTTTCATAAACTGAAGTTTTGTGGTAATGATGTTGCACCTTCTCTGGGAGTGTCTGAACCTGGTAGGGTTACTCTAGGAAAGATACAGTAACAATGGATACTCAGGGCTCTGGTTTGGATGTCTGAATAAGGCTTGGATCCCAACTCCTTTGGGGATGAGACATCTCTCTCATACATAAAAAGGGTTGTCTGAGTGACAAAAGACAGGGGCTAGTGGCTGGAGCGATGGCTCAGAGGTTAAGAGCATTGTCTACTCTTATAGGGAATCAGGGTTTGAATCCTAGCACCCATGTGGTGACTCACAGCCAACTGCAACCATGGTTCTAGGGGAGTCTGACACCCTTTTCCTCAGGCACTCTGTACACATGTGGCACACAGACATCCATGCAGGCAAAACACTCATACACATAAAATAAAGTAAGTTAAAAACAACAACAACAACAACAAAAACCCTAAAAGTTCTGGGTATGGTAGTGCATGTTTTAGTCCCAGCACTCAGGAGACAGAGGCAGGAGGATCTCTTTGAGTTCAAAGCCAGCCTGGTCTACATGGTAAGTTCTAGGATAGCTAGGGCTACATAGAGAGACCCTGTCTCAAACAAAACAAAACAAAACCCAGACAGACACTATGGCAGAGTTGCTGTCTTGTCCTTTCTCCCTCCTTTCTGCCAGACTCATTGGAGCTTGAAGAGAAAACCAGCTCAAAAGCTACCTTCAGACTTCATTCAACATAGGTCTCTACATACTGCATGCTATAGGCTACATCTTCTGAGCCTCATTAATTAAACACTCTGTTATATGTCAGTAAGATCCTTCAAGGACATGTGGCTTACAGCCACTTGTGACCCTCACATTTGAGGCCTAGACTGGGACACTGAATCTTTCAAGTTTAGCTCTGTGTCACTGTTAGTGAGCAGCTACTGAGATATTGCCTTGACTGGAGAACACTAGGATAGAAAATAAGGAGGGCTTTAACTCTGCCACTGGTCTGTTAACATCCTTGTGTCATCTTGAAATTTATAGACAAGCCTATCATGGATGAAGAAACTTGCACAAAAGTAACTACCCAGATACCCCCAAACCTGCTTATATATTGGGTAGAGCAGGCTACTGCCCAATTATTATCAGTCAGCAGGGCTGCATGGAGACAGGCCAATGGGCCTGTGTGCTCAAGACCAAAGAATTTGATTTAGTCTTTACCTTATAGAACAAGGGATAACTCTTGCCATTCAGGATGGTATGGAGGGATAGAGGTCCTTGGCTATAAGATGTGAAAGAGGGCAGTGGGAAGGAAGATTCTGAGAAGCCAGGCTTTCCACTGTCCATGCCAGGGGATGAGCAAGGTCTTCCCATAGAAAACATAGAAAGTGAGGCTCTTAGCCGGGCAGTGATGGTGCACATGTTTAATCCCAGCACTTGGGAGGCAGAAGCAGGCAGATTTCTGAGTTTGAGGCCATCCTGGTTTACAGAGTGAGTTCCAGGACATCCAGGGCTACACAGAGAAACCTTGTCTCGAAAAAAAAAAAATAGTGAGGATCTTGAAGGTGCCTAAGGGGTGACCTTATCTAGTATTCCATTCTATAGTCAAGAAAATGCCCCTCTAGACAGGTCCAAGTTTCTTCAGGTTTTAAGTGTGATCACCCTCAAAGAATATGAAAATAAAATGAAGAACTATAATCTGGGAGCTTTTTTGACACTCTCATAGGTGGAAATCCCATGTATACCAAAAAGTGGACTCTGTCCAAATAACAAAATAGTTTGAATGGATGGATGGAAAATCAGGTACAGTCATGAATGTTTTATCTCCAGGTTGAGTGTAAGAAAGCAGTGTATGTGTGTGTGTGTGGGGGGGGGTAGGAGGTAGGTCAGTGGGTTAAGAGTACACTTACTTCTTGTCTTAGTTGGGGTTTCTATTGCTGTGATAAAGCTCTATGACCAAAGAGCAATCTAGAAAGGAAAAGGTCTATTTTATTTACTAGATATCTTCTTTATTTACATGTCATACGATATCTCCTTTCCCAGTTTCCCCTCTGAAAAAAATAAAAAAATAAAAATAAACAAAACCAAAAACAAACCCCTGTTCTCTCTCCCATCTTCCTGCTCACCACCTCACCCTCTCCTGCTTACTGGCCCTGGCATTCCCTTACACTGGGGCATAGAGCCTTCACAGGGCCAAGGGGCATCTCCTCCCATTGATGACTGACTTGGCCATCCTCTACTATACATATGCTGCTGGAGCCAGGAGTCCCACCATGTGTACTCTTTGGTTGGTAGTTTAGTCCCTGGGAGCTCTGAGGGTACTAGTTAGTTCTTATTGTTGTTCATCATAAGGGGCGAAAAGGTCTATTTTGCTTACACTTCCACATCACAGTCCATCCTGGAAAGAAGTCAGAGCAAGAACTCAAGGCAGGCACCCAGAGCTGGAACTGAAGCAGAGGCCATGGAGCAGTACTAGTTACTGGCTTGTTCTTTGTGGCTTGTCCAGCCTAGCCTCCTACACCATGGGGTGGCACTACCCACAAAGAACTGGGCCCTTCCATATCATTGACTAGTTGAGAAAGTGATACACCACAGTCTTGCTCCAATCTGGTAAGAGAATTTTCTCAATTGAAGGTCCCTCTTCCAAAATGAGCTTCAGTCAAGTTGACGTACAACTAGCTAGCACATTGCTGTCCTAGAGGATCAGGGTTCAATTCCCAGCACCCACACAACAACTCATAATTGTCTATAACTCCAGGCCCAGGGGATACAATGCCCTCTTCTGTCTTCCTCAGGTACTGCATTCATGTGGTACATAGCCACACAAGCAGGCACAACATCCATATACATAAAAATAAATAATAGACCAAAAGTGAAGATTAGGAATGATTACTGTTCCCCACCTTCTTCTAATATATATTTGCCATGACTTTGAAAACTGAAAACAAGTTTGGCATCTTGTCCAAAGCTGTTTACTTAGAAGGGCAGGCTTTGGTTCAGTTCTAGATTAATTACTTCTGGAACTCAGATATGTTGGTTTTCAAAGAACATAAAGACAAGGAAGGAGGAATATACACGATATCACACGCATGGCTCTGCAGTAGCAAGTCCATACCTTGAAATAGTGTCTCTTTGCTGAACAGGCAATTGACCCAGGGCAGTACCAGCTTCCGTGTTGATAGCCAGACAACCCCGAGGGCACCGTGACCATGCATTGCAATCAGACCATCCTGTCCTCATTGTGTGGCCTGGACAGCCCTGGTGCCACCAACCCACTGTAGATCACACCCTCAGCTCACAGTACTCATTCATCAGCTCCGTGTCCCACACCAGATAGGTTTCTTCATTTTAAGGGATAGATACAGCTCTTTGACAAATTCCTTCCAGACAACTGGCTGTTTTAGATATTCATCTTTATTCCAGTTTGTGCGTGTGTAGATGGGTTATATGTATATTCTTACTCACATGTATGGGCATATGTGTGTGTGTACATGTGTGTATGAGAGCCCACATGTAAGTCCGAGGCTGATGTTAACAGTCTTCCTTAGTCACTCTCCACTGGAGAGTCTTCCCGGCACTAGGGAGCCGTAGGTGGGCTGCCGCTCCTACCTGTCACCTGCACGGGCTCTAAGGATATGAACCATGGTCCTTATGTGAGTGCGACAAGCACTTTTTTTTCCCACTGAGCCGACCCCTCGGCCATATTTATTTATTTTTTTCTTCTTCAGGACAGAGTTTCTCTGTGTAGCCCAGGCTGTCCCTGAAGACCAGGCTGGCCTCAAACTCAGAGATCTGTCTGCCTCTGCCTTTGCCTCCCAGGTGCTGGGATTAAAGTTGTGCACCACCACTGCTTGTCTTTGAAGACATTTCTTCTCTCTCTCTCTCTCTCTCTCTTTCTCTCTCTTAAAATTTATTTATTATTATACAGAGGCACACTGTAGCTGACTTCAGACGCAGGAGAAGAGGTGTCAGATCTCATTAGGTGTGGTTGTAAGCCACCATATGGTTGTTGGGATTTGAACTCAGGACCTTCGGGAGAGCAGTCGGTGCTCTTACCTGCTGAGCCATCTTGCCAGCCCTTGAGGCATTTCTTATCCTTAGATCTTGGGTATATAGCCTGCTTACTGTATTTAAATTCTTAGCATATAACTGCACAGGATCTGATCTCATCATTAATTAACAGCATAAATAATTCTAATAGATGGTAATGCATTCTACTATAAGCTAACTGTAGTACCCTGGGCAAGGCATTTAAAATCTTTGAGCCTCAGTTTCCTAATCTGCCACACAAGATGGTTGGGTGATCTTTCTCCTCGACGTCCTATTCTCCAAGACATTGGGGCTGACTTAGCAAGTCGGGAGTGGAGTTGCTAGCTTCATTAAGAAGCATATCCACAACACATGGAAGTTTTAAACTCCAGAGGAGATGGGCCAAATTGCTTTATCAGACTTTGACTATCTGCCAAGAGAGAGGGAGGAGGGAGCCCCAGGGGTGGTTTTACATCCATGTGCATACAACCCCAGCCCAGTTCTCTTAGAAGACAAGAAGAAATATATCCAACAGAATAAAAGCTCTTTGGAGTGGTGGGAAGAGTGAAGGTTTCAAGAAGTGGGGAATAGCTCGCCTGAGGGTTGGTCCACAGGAAATCCTGTTTCTACGGAGGCCCCACAGACTCTCTGACTTGGCATGGGCCTAAAGTGCTATGGAAACTGGCTCCCCCGGCCCCCTGCTCTTCCCAGACACTTACAGAGTCAGGCCCGAAGGCCTGGTGCAGGGAGAATCCTCAGAGGAAACCCAAAGATCACGGAGAGAAGGGTTTGGCTGAACAGCTCTTTGAGAAGCACGCCCCTCCTTTCCCAGGCTTTCCTGTGGGAAAGGCTGCAGATGAAGAGAAGGCAAGTCAGAGTCCATGGGAGTGAGTGCAGACCGAATCCCCATCTGACCCCAGTCGGTTGTGAACTCAGGATTCAGAAGGAACAGCCCTGAAGGAGTGTGGTGTTCTAGCCCCCAACTCTCTCAGAGGCCTCCAGGGAATGTCTGTGTTCTCTTGTCCTTTAACAGGAGTGTAAGAGAAATGGACTAGAGAGGACACAAAACAGGCAAGCATACAAACAGAGAGGCAAGGCTGAAAGCCACCCAAGTAGATTCTACATGGGGCATTCCCAGTGACCCTGGGGAGGTGAGTGAGAGTGAGAAGGGTAGACCATCCCTGCCAAGGCATGCAGATGTACAAGAAAAGGATGCCACTGAGGATGGCCATGGATGGGCCAAGCGCATGCCACAAGACAACCTTCACCTGTGACTGGCCCACACCCATGCATTAAGAACCCTAGACGTTAAACCTTACATTCTCTGAGCACACTAAAAGGCTCCCCATCTACCGTGTAGATAGTTACCAGCATGAAACCCACTCATTGATCTTTCTATTGGAAATACAATTACCAAGTGGGCAGACTATTTGCATTGACCCAATCAATGCGAGCTTTCCTCTGAGGATTGGATGTGGAACAGGCAAACCTCAGAGCAAGCTTCTTAGGAAGGACCCCAGCTCAGGAAGGACCCCAGCTCAGGCGGCCTCTGCAGCCTGCACTTTGTGGAGGAACCGATCCGCACAGTGGAGACCTCGCTCTGTAAGACACCACTGAGAAAAGCTTCAGTTGGCTCCTGCCTCCTGCCAGTTTCTTCCTCGTTCCCGTTCCGCTCCGTTTGGTTCAGCCCACTTTCTCCAAACCACATAGACAGTCACATCAGTAAAGACTGGTTTTTACCTTGTACAGGAAAAAATCACACTCCAGCGCTTATGCCTACCCCCAAGATGACTATGATTCCAGCTTTAGATTCTATATATTTTTGTGGGCATTTTTCTTCATCTTGAGTATTCCTGAGGTGGCATGTGTTTTTATCATGTGTTTATATTTATAGTTTAACTTTAATATTAGAGTTTTTGTTTTATTTTCAAGTTCAGATTTGTGAGGAGGGAGCCTTGTGTATGCTCCTAAGTATTAAGGACATGGTCACATGTCCCTTCCAAATTCTTATCTTAATCTTGAAACTGAGTCGTGATTGGGGTGATGTTAGTTTACCCCATGAACCGTTCAGGAATGGTCAGCTGACTTTTAAAGCATAGGAGGGAACTAAGTTATGACTCTGGTTCTCAGAGCACAGAATCTAGCAGCCATCTCTCCCCGAGGCCATGGTGACAGAGCAGAGCACTCTCTGGCACTTTGACCTTGTCCTTGAACCTCCCAAAGTACCACAATTAAAACATCTCTTCATCAGTAACTCGGTGTCCAGTCTTTTGTTATAGCACACATGGACTAAGACTGACCCCTTCCAAGTTGGGTGTAACTACAAGAGACAACTGAGTGCTCACGTCGTGGGGTGTCAGTCACCAGCAGGTCTGACTTACTCACAGTGCTGCATGGGATTGCTTAAAGGGAACAAGGGCAGGAGGGGACAGAACCAAAGTCACAAAGGAAAAAAAATCAAAGGAAGCCGCATTTGCTTCTCTACTCTTGACCTGGAGCCCCACTGAGGAGCCTTATGCTGCAGAAATTCTAGAAAGCACCAGCATTTTCCAGAGCCCTGCAGTCCTGTGGCAGCCTCCCCGGCTACACAGACGAGGGAACAGATTGAGAGGGGACCTGTTCCCCAGTGAATGATCAGAGTCTGTTACCCATGACATCATTCTTTCATGAGAGAAAGTGTATCTCTCCCCGACCCCCACAACCCCCGGCTCAGGTGTATCTTTAGGGAGGGGATACAGGCAGCCTGGCATGTTCTAGGCTTAAGTTCATGGACAGAAGGCTGACCTGTACATCACTGAGCCCTATGGGGAGAGGAGCTAAGGGAGAGTAGAGGTTCTCAGATCCACCAATGATCTGGGCAATTACTGAGATTAGGAAAGTCGGCCATTACCCGCCACCCACCAAGTTCCGCTGAAGCATTTCCAGTGTGCCTTAGGCACCTGGTTGGAGGATTCCAAGTTCAGCCTCATACTCCTTAAGATGCTGAACAAACAGACCGTGCCAAGACAAAGTCCGAAGGAATCATGTGAAAATACCTGAAGACTTGTTCTCAACTTGAAATCTCAGATCTTTTTGCCTGAGGAGGCGATTAAGAACTTGGCTTCTTCCCTGGTATGGTTATGGATGCTCCTGGCCCTGCCTGGCAGGCTCAGGTGCTCTCTTCCCTATTTAGTCCTGCCACTTTCCTGTCTCCCCTGTGTTCTCCAAGACTCTCTGTCATATCTTCCACTCAGGTCCTTTCCCACGAGGCTCAAGACCAGGAAGAAGATGGAAAGAAAAACTGCCTCCGCTCCTGGTCTTTCTGAGTTCCACAAGATAAACACTGGTTAAGAGAGCGGGGGAATCATCCCTTCTCTCAACAAATATTTATCAAACGCAATAAACAGAGCAATGTCCTCATACTCAGGAATTTAAAATCTGAAGTGGTCTTTAGACGCCTGGCTAGGCCTCAGACTCACCTGGCCCTCTTTGTTTTGCAGTAGCCAGATCCAATTGGTAGGGATTCTGGCTAACAAGAACTCCAGCTGTAACGGCACATGGACGTCTATCTTTTTAATGAGAAATTTGGATAATTGATGTGGTACGTAGTTTGTTCAAAAATACTACTGGTTGGGCAGAACAAAAGGGGCTGAATGCTCTGTGTGAGCCTGAGAGCACAGGACAGAATCATCGTCGATGACGTAACAGCTCAGCAGATCCCTCTTTGACCACCTGTGTAGGGGGTTAGGGTTGCCACCTAAGTACAGCACGAGGCTGGTGAGACAGCCCAGTGAGTGAAAATGTTTGTCTAACAATCCCGACGATGAGTTTAATCCTTAGAATCCATGAAGCATTACATCATTTTTTCTGTTGCTGTGCTAAAACACCAGGACCAGAAGCTACCTATAGAAGTTTAGTTTGACTTATGGTTCTAAAAGGCTAGAGGTCATAATGGTGGGAATGGCGCAGCAATAGGTAGCTGGGGCAGGAAGCTGGCTGGTCAACTTCTGTCAGCACTAGAGGAAAGAGTAAACTGGAAATGGGGCAAGACTGTAAGCTCTCAAAAGCCCTCCCCAGTGATGTACTTCCCCCAGCAAAGCCCCCTCCCCAGGAACATACTACCCCCAACAAAGCCCCCCC
>NW_022196914.1:8920653-8952044 GCF_008632895.1 Mastomys coucha
CCCCAGTGATGTACTACCCGCAGCAAAGCCCTCCCCCAATGATGTACCTCCTCCAGCAAGGCTCACCATTTATTAAAGTTCCATAACCTCTTCAGCAGACAGCACTACCACTAATTGGGAACTGTGCATTCAAGTACAAGAGCCCATGGTGGGAGGGTGTGGGGGGAATAATTCTCATTTAAGTCAACACAGTACCTATGATGGGAAGAGAGAACTGACTCCACACACAGGCCACAGCACACATTCCATACCCACAGGCAAAAAAAAAATAAATTAATTAAAAAATAGTGTCCTATTAAATATGAATCTCAGACAAAAAACAAGGACTGCCTTACTGCACCTTACACAGGGTAGTATGTATGACTTAGTCTATTTGTGGCAAGAAAGACACAATTATATTGAAACATGATTCATTTATCTAAAATTCAAATTTAGCCTTGTGTCCAGCAATTCAGGTGCCATACTTGTATTCATCCCTGTCCAAAAAGAAGCTCCTAGAATCTTTGACCTGGGTGCTTTGTCTGCCCTTTGTGATCCATGAAATCTAGTTCCTCCTAGATGCCATTATCACCCATGTACACAGCCACCAAGGTCAGCCCTGGATCACAGCTCCTCACACATGACCTCCTGTCCATGCACCTAACTTCTAGTCTCAGGCCCACCGCCTTCCCTGGATTCCCAGTTCATCCAAACTCTACAAATACTGGTCCCCTCTTACTAGCTGACCTCTTGTGTCTTCCACACACAGAGATATTGGTCTCCCGTAAGACAGTTGTGTCGAGGCAAAAGGTACTCAGTAATAGAAAATGTGGAAGTAACCAAATAGGTTTTTCTACCTGAGATCTTCAGACTGTGAACCTTGACCACAACCTTCCATGGGTTTTCTGACAGGGGCTATGACTCTGCTCATTCTATTTGCTTATTCTTCTGGTGGGATATTATTCGAAAGAAGTTAAGCAGCTAACCACTGTTTGAAAACTAATAGAGTATCCAAGGAGGAACCAGTTCTATGAACAGTACCTGTGTTGCAGAGAGCATTGTCTGCCCCGTGCACACTCAGATCTTTGTACCCTCCACTGGGATTTTCTCTGAGGAAGTCAATTGTCTTCCTTCAACCTTTTGATCCGTGGTCATGAATGGCTTACTGCCCTGGCTGTCAGTGCTTTTCAGAGTGACACGGCATGGCCAGGGAGTTGTGAAGTCTTTGGAGAACCTCGTCCCATTCTCCGTGACACCAGGATATGCAGGACCCTTCTCTACCTCTGATGTAGATCAGTGTAAGATGTCTGCTGCCATCAGGGTATACTGGTCTGGGTTGGATCTCAACGTCAGGAGTGACAGTGTGAGGAGGGACTTTGATGACATGTGATATCTTTTCTGCTGAAGCTGGTTAAGATTGCATTTCTCTAACTCGGATCTGGAAACACCCTGTTACCAGCACTGATCTCTATTTAAGGCTGTTCTTAAAGGAGAACAACCACGCTGGGCATGGACATTCACACTCTATGATGTGCAGGTCCATAGCGGGTCCACCTGCCATTAGCTCCACCCCAGAGGGTAGAAGCAAGGTGCTGATGCCTAGTCCCCCTCAAGACACTGGCTTTCCCTTTTCTTTGAGTTTATATCAAAATAGCCCTGCTTTAATGTTTGTTGATGAGAAACGGAAAATAGATGTATCCGTTCCTTGGCAGAAACTCCACATTTACATATCCTCAGCACCATAATAACCATGATGTGCTGTCTGGGACCGCTTTATTGCGGTTTTTTCTTTCTTTCTTTCTTTCTTTTTTTTCTGGTGAAACATGGCCAAAAGCAGAGGCCAGAATCCCTCAGGCATCCTCCATGTCCAGAATCCCTGGTCTGTGGGCAGAATGGTGGGCAAACTACACCCACCCATACACACCCTGCCCACATGTGCTTGACCTGCCTTGCCTCCTCTCTCTCCTGTGAGCTGGTCTCTGGCTCTTCGGCTGGAACTATTACTCTGAAACCCTCCCAATGCTGCCTTCTCTGGCTTCAAACATTTCCAAACACCTATAAGTCACCTTTTGAGCTGACAGATGGCAGTTGATCTCTATAGTACTGATTCTGGAAAAGTGAGCTCACATCTCAAGGTCCTAAACAGGACAGCAAAGCTATTAGAAACTAATGGCATCTTCAATCCACTAACAAAGGCACATTGCAAGCAGTGGAGAACACTAAGCTGTGGACTTTTCTTCTAGTACAGTTCTTATTACAATAGAGGAAGAAAGGAAAGTAATACAGATTGATCATGGACATTATAAAAACAAACACACACAGCTGGCAAGGGGATGAAACAGACATATCGAACGGAGGCCAATTCATTCTGTAAATATTTGCTGGTTGCCTACTACCTTGTGCCAGCCATAACTACTGAACCCACTGAAAAGTCCACACTCAGTAGGTTCTACTTGTACCTTAGGAGATACCAGTTTTCCTAGGAACATGCACATAAAGAATGTATAACTTGGGGGCTGGAGAGATGGCTCGGATGACTGTTCTTCTAGAGGTCCCAAGTTCAATTCCCAGCAACCACATGGTGGCTTCCAACTGTCTATAATGGGAGTCAACATCTTCTTCTGGTGTGTGGACATATACACAGACAAAGTGCCCATATAGATAACTTAAAGCACCTCATGGATGAAAGGGATGATGTAAAGAATGGAGTCACTGTATGAGCTGAGGGTACAGGGTTCTTAGGGCGAGCCTGCAGGCAGTGCATTCATGCACCAAGTAAGAAAGGCTGGCTAAGAGAGTGGGGAGGGCCTCTGACTGTGAAGGGTTAGGTGGAGGCAGGTTATACTTGCATTTAGCTGTCCTTACATAGACAAGAGAATAGATATAACCAAATGTGGGTTTTTTGTCTTAGAAAAGCAGCAATAAGCTCACCCTATGAGCTTTGGTTGTATATCGATTTTGTTTAAAAAATATAAGCAATCTCTTTGAACCATTCTCATTAATACGGCTTTTCACTTCAGGGAAGTTCATCAGTAGCATTTTGTGTTTCTGGATTTCCTAGATGTATATGAACATTTGTTATTCTAGTGACTCAAAAGAGTAGTGTTTAGAGAGTGGACTGGGATGCCATTGCAAAGTCAGACCAGACAGCCACAAGCCTGCTGGAAAACTAGCTTCAGGGCTGAGAGTGCGGGGGGTGGGGGCACATACTGCTAAGCTAAGGGTGTGGTATTGAGGGTAAAGGGACAGGATAGCTTCCTAGGCCACTTCAGAGATAGCGTTGACCAGCACCCCCTCCCCATCCCATCACCCTCCCTTTCTCCCACCCCTCTCTCACCAAAACTCCAGGTGAGTTTTGCTTGTGTGTAATGTCTATGCACCATGTGTATGCCTGGTGCCTGGAGGACCCAAAGAGGGTATAGAATGCCCTGGGACTAGAGGTACAGATGCTTTGTAGCCACCATGTGGGTGCTGGGATTCAAACCTGGGTCCTCTAGAAGAGCAGACAGTGTTCATGACTGCTAATCCATCTCTCCAGCTCCCTGTTTTCCTTTTTCGAAAGTGGGGAGATTCTTCAGTGGGTAAAGTGCTTACCATGTAAGTATGAGAACTGAGTTCAAGTCCCTAGCGTTCATGGAAAATCTATGCATGGTGGCACATGTCTATCTTTCTAGTTCAGGCTGGCCGGCCAGCAAATCTAACTGAAATGGCAAGCTCCAGGTTCAACGAGAGACCCAGTCTCAACTAAAAGTAACAACAGCAACAATCAACAGTATAGATATTAATAGTAGAAGATATTCAAACGCGATCACTTGTTGCCACATGCGCACACGTGGGTAAGCACACCCCCTCACACACATGCCTGTATACATAATGTGACACACACACATACACACACATGCACACATGGTAAGCACACTCCCTCACACACATACATGTATACATAATGTCTCTCTTTTTCCTCCCTGTCTCTCTGTCTCTCTCTCACACACACACATGCAAACACACACAAGCACACATGGTAAGCACACTCCCTCACACACATACATGTATACATAATGTCATACACACATACACACACACACACACACACATGCACACGTGGTAAGCACACTCCCTCACACACACGCACATATATGTATATATGACGACATGTACACATACACATGCATACTCCCTCACACACATACATGTATATACAATGTCACAGGCACACACATATGGGTAAGGATACTCCCTCAGACACATGCACATACATGTATACATGACACCCCTCACAAAGTTTTTTAATATATATTTATTTATAGGCATGTAAGAAGTCAGATAATATACACCCTAGAGTACATGTGGGGCTCTAAAGCATTTCTAAGTTGACCATTCACTTGGTGACCTCTTAGAATTAATGTTTAATAGGAAAGGACACAAAGAAAGTCAGTGCAAGATGATCCGGGTACTGGGAGGCCTAGGGGCGCACACAGTAGAGAGGCTCCTTACCCATGCTGGCTCCGCCCCTATCTCCCCAGATACCAGATATCCAAGTTAGACTTTGTGCCCTTTTCCATGCACACTGGCTACAAAAGCAGAGGGAACAGCCAGGTCTTTCTTCTTTACGTGGCAATGGACCACCCTCTCCCTAACGCCTGCCCAGGGCATGCTGCTCCCTACATTCATGAAGCTTGAGTCAGCTGCCCCTGTCTGAGTATACTGGCTCTGGGAGAGCTGGGCTTGTTATCAGGAGCCCACACAAAGCTCAGCTCCCAGAGGCCAATTAAAAGCCCAGCGTGGGAGACCTTTGGCATCAATGACTTCTCCACCTAACTAAGGACCCCAGATGAGCTAGTCCACCAGCTGTGTCAAGTCCAACAGCTCACACTAGACTCCATACTGATGCTCTGTGGGTGAGCGCTCTGCTCCCTCTTCTGATTCCCATCTCCCCTTTTGACCAGGAAAATGTGGATCTGATTAGGAAGCTTAACTTGGGCCAAACAGTTGTAAGCCCCGGTCTCATTGGACAAACCTGAGAGGAAGACAGATTCCCTCAGAAAGGACTGAGGGACAACTGATGTGCTTGGGCTAAAAGAAGTAGCCGTGAGAGAGACGTGTCTTCAATAAGTAACATATCGGTAGATAATGGATCCAAGGTTCAGTTCCAGCCCACCACATTCTTTCTTGCTTGACCACCTCTGTCTGTTGTTTGTTTCATTTTAAACTATATTTCTATGACTGCTACCTATTAAAAATGTGTAGGTCCCTCCTCACATGTGCAAAGATCTATGGAACTGAGCATGAAAAATACCTCGCTGCTGATTAAAATATATTTACACTCATTTCAGTAGAACATGACACAGTCCCAAATTCCCCAAAGAAAACAAATTTTGACTTAAAAAAAAAAGTAATTTGCAAGAGACAACTTTCAAAGTTTAGACACAAAGATTTTTGCAAGAGAGAAAGGCTAATTAGAAAGGAGAATTTAGTTGGCAGTTTGCTGGAGTTGGCTCCTGCTGGTTCCCAAGAGCTGACTGTGAAATTTGCAGGAAGTTTCCAAGCTGGTTGACATCATTTTGGTAGTTTGAAATCAGCAACGGTGGGAGTCTTTACACTGGGGAAATTGGCAAACGATCTGAGTCAGGACGGCCTGAGCACCGGCAAGCATTTGTTAAAACACGGAGCAGCATGCAGTGGAGGAAGGCCCTTTTCCATTTTTAAATGGCTATGTGTATGAATTTTGACGTGTGTAAAAAGTCAGGAAGCAAAGGAGCAAGAACATTAATCCAACAAGTAGTTGTTTTAAATCTTCTTTTACTGTACTTTTTTTCCTACTGGTCTGTGTACTCTTCATATAGGAGTAATCCTTTGAGCCAGAGAGACAGCTCAATAAAGTTCTTGCTTTGAAAGCATAGGAGCCTGAGTTCAGTCCCCAGAACCCATGTAAAATAGTGGGGTATGTAGGTGTATCCCTGTAGCCCGAGTTCTGGGGAAGTGGGGACAGGAGGGTCACTGGGGCTCAGTGGCCAGCCAGCTTAGTTTAATTGGTAAGCCTGGGCCCATGAGAGAACATGACTTGGTGGACTATGTTCCTGTGTAAGACAGAGAGAGAGAGAGAGAGAGAGAGAGAGAGAGAGAGAGAGAGAGAGGAGAGAGAGGGAGGGAGGGAGGGAGGGAGGGAGGGAAGAAGGGAGGGAGAGAGAGAGAGAGGAAGAGAGAGAGAGAGGGAGAAAGAGACAGAGAAGCAGAGAGACAGAGAGAGATATAGAGAGACAGAGAGAGACAGAGAGAGACAGAGAGAGAGACAGACAGACAGAGAAGCAGAGAGACAGAGAGATAGAGGAGAGAAACAGAGAGACAGAGAAGCAGAGAGACAGAGAGAGATATAGAGAGACAGAGAGAGACAGAGAGACAGAGACAGACAGACAGAGAAGCAGAGAGAGAGAGAGTGAGAGTGAGAGTGAGAAAGAGAGAGAGAGAGAGAGAGAGAGAGAGAGAGAGAGAGAGAGAGAGAGAGAGAGCGAGCGCTCTTTCTCTCCAGGTCTGTAACTTTGTCTCTTTTCTGCCTTTGCTTTTCCTTTCTCTTGTTGTCCTGGCCTCCAGGTTTTGTCTTGTGTTGAGACAAGGTCTCACTAGGTAGTCCTAGCTAGCCTGGAGCTTGCTGTACAGAGAAGGTCAGCCTTAACTCAGAAGTCCATCTGTGTTTGCCTGGGAGTTCTGGGATCAAAGGCATGTGCCACCACACCCTGCCACTTCCCAGGACTTTACTTTCTGAGTAGGGTAGTGCTGAAATCCAAACTCCTCAGCCGCTGTGAGGCTGCGTGTTGGATGTCAGGCTGGAAACATGGCCGCTCACCAGTTGAGTACTTGCTGCTCTTCCAGAGCATCTAAGTTCAGTTTCCAGCACTCACATCGGGTGGCTCAGAACCCACCAGAGCTTCAGGCTATCACACACTCCTCTCTGGACTGTGCCAGCACCTGCGCTCACATGTGCACATACCCGCTTTCCCTATTTGCACATTAACTAAACATTTAAACATCCTTAAAAACCATAAGAATTCCAGTGTCTGGGTAAGGAGACCAGGCAAACAGACTCCAGGCTCCAGGCACCCAAAGCCCCAGCAGCTCACAGCAGGTCAGCGGCTGAGGGGAGCTCACTGTAGCCCTCTGCCTGGACATAGAGCTGTTAGGGGGATTTAAGCAAAGGCTACTGAGCAAAACAGACAATCCCACAGGCCTATCCATACTCCCTTTCCCCAGGAGGTGTCTGGTCTTCCCTTTAGTTTGTCTAGCTGATGACCACCCTCCACACCTTTACACCAGCAATCTCACTATACGCTCACCGTGGCTAGGTGTGCTTGACACTAACAGTTATATAAGCCCAGGCACAGAAATCCCAAATAACTTATTTAAAGCTACAGATCGAGGGGCAGAGCCGGGACATTGATCCAGATGTTAATACTGCAGTTCAGAGTTCGTTTTTTTTTAGGGGAGTGCGGACGGACTGTACGGCTGGATTCGCGGTCAGGGCAAGTGCTCTACCACTCAGCTAGAGCCTCAGCCCTTTATGCAGGTTGTATTTTGAGAAATGGTTTTACTGAATTGCCCAGACTGGCTTTGAATTTGCCCACTCAAAGCCGACCCTCCTGTCTCAGCCTCTTGAATAACTGGGATCACAGCCTTGTGCCACCTGATATGTCAAATTTCAGGATTAATCTTCTTCAATGGACTGCCCAGCATACTCCTCAAGACCTCAAATTTGCCATTGTGTAGCTAGAATTAGGTGACACACCCGCCACCCAGTAAGCCCAAGGCAACCTTTGTGACTAAAGGAGAGGCTTCTAAGCCCAGTTTGACTTGCTTTAGAAAGCTTATGGTCTCTGCCTGAAGACAGGTAAAAAGTTCTACCCCCCTTTCCTCCACTTCCTACGAATTCTCTGTATGGGAGACGTCGAGGTGTAGCGTGAACGCTGGCATTCCCGCTATGCGGATAGACAGCGGCTCTCACTTTCTCACCCAGAGACTGAATCTCAAGACCACCTGATACTGCCAAGTCCTCTGTCTCTGAACATGATGGAGCTGGGCAAGAAGACGCATCAGCTAGATGCCCTTCTCAGGCAGATGATGGATGATGCATTATCTGTAGTGTGGGCCGGCTCCTGTTGGCGGTTTCCTAGCTCTGCTTAGGTAGCTGCCTTGGTTCATTGGTGACTAACCAATGACTAATCAGGACTCTACAGATATGAGGATTCTGAAAACCCAGAAGGGGTCCATTTGAGAAAACGTGTCCAGGAAACTATAGAAAAGGGCAACTCTCATTCCAAAGGCTCGTTTTCCAATCTTCTGAGACAGGTAGGGTTCTAACATGTTATTGAGTATCTTCCAGTGTTGTTCCTGTGATGTCAACAATTCACCTGGATGTGTAAGACTGAAACCAAGAAGTTAGAGGCCGCAGTTGCAACCCAACTGCACCCCAGTGCCACCAGAACAAAGTACCACCACCTTCAGTGACTTAGATGCTGTGTTTCTTTATCAATGCGCTTCTTAAGAAAGGGTTCTGGGGTCTTTAAAATACTGCATTTGAGAGACATCCATACGCTCTAACATCATTACTATAAGAGTGAAAAAACTTGAGGCCCAGTGGGGAATGCGAAGATCACACAGATGCAATCTTCCTTTAAACCAGCGGTTCTCAGCCTTCTTAATGCTGCAACTCTTCAATATAGTTCCTCATGCTGTGGTGACCCCCCAACCATAAAATCATTTTCACTGCTACTTCATAAGTGTACTTTTGCTATGACTCATAATGTAAACATCTGTATTTTCTAATGGTCTTATGAAAGGGTTGTTCAACTCCCAAAGGGGTCCACACCCCCCAGGTTGAGAACTGCTGCTTTAAACACATGGTCCCCACTGCTTCAGCTGACCTTTACCTTGCCACATAGTCGACCTTGCCTGGGGAAAAGTTCCCCTCACCCCTTTATTTTGTTTACTCTTGTTCTTGATGGTGAGGAAATGAGGTAATACTTTTCAGTTTTGGAGCTGGCTCCACTACCTGTGCTCGCCCACTTGTTGAATAAGATTTCCTGTCTGTGGACCCTGGCCAGTCCAATAGCAGACCTGCCAGGCCTAGTGACTTAGCTCCACAACCCCGGCATCTTCACACTGTGCAAATTCATATCAACTCTGGTGGCCCTGGAACCTGCCAACACCTTCCTCTCCATGAGCCCATGATGTAACAGGCTAATCACTTCGATGTCTACACACCCCCCTCCCCAGTACTGTGCATAGGCTCAGTGTTGCTAATGCTGCTGCTGCTGCTGAATTTAGGGATGACGGACAGCTAGCTATGCACAGGATAAACCAGAAGACGCACTTCGGCATCTTACAGACGGAGACCCTGCTGCAGCTCTCGGCAGTTGTACAAACATTAAAATAGTAACAGTCTCGGTAGCACTGCTTCCTTTTTTTGTCAGATGCAGAGCCATAGAGCTACAGAATACCACGGAGGTTCTCCACGTATAAACAACAAATAGGTTAGACGCATCCCAAGCATAACATAAGATCCTGCTTATTTGCACAACTGAGCGATTCTTCCTTTTACAAATTGCATCACTGCAGTGTTTCCATAAATAGCTGGCCTCCCTAATGATTCAATCACACACTCTTCTTAAAAAGAAAAAAGCATGCAATTTTTTTCAAGACCACAACTCCCACAAAAAAATGAGGTACAATTAAAAATGAAAAAAAAAAAAAAACAACTGGAAGTAAGTGAAAAGATAAGGAAAAAAATTCCAGAGCTGAGAGAACTCGGGGTATCTTGATGATTTTGCTAAAGCTGCTGAGAAACTGTCCTGGCTTGATGCTCCGAAAGCCAAGCATCCCTGGGACCCTGAATGTAGACAGCACTCCAAGCTGCTGAGCCCTGTCTGGGGCAGGTTCATCTGTTACTATCATTGCTTATTCTTAGCATCTCCCTCAGGATGGCCTAGTCCAAGAAATCCCATGACCCCCAAATCAAAGGGAGTGAGAGTCCACTCTGAGCTCCTTGAGAATTCTCTGTTGTTCATTCCTGATCCTCCCCGACATTCAACAACAGGCAATGAGTGGGACACTAGAGCTGGGGTAGGCGAAGTCACTGGTTACCTGAACTGCAGCTCCTCATGAAGTCACCAGTTACCTGAACTGCAGCTCCTCACAGTTCTCCTGCCCCAGACAGACAGGCCTCCAGACCCTTTCTTCCACTACAGAAGCCTGTCTTAGTGGCAATGGAAATTCTTGTTGAGGGGAAACACAGGGAATCCTATTCAGCCGGCTCTATGAGTGCCCATTGTGTGACAGTCTCTGAGCCTGGCTTAGGAAGGTTTGCTATAAGCCTGTGAGAGACTGGAGAGCCACAGTAGTGTCACACCCTATGCCCGTGACACCATCAGGCTGGCTTAAAGAAGCTTTGATAAAACCAAATTCTCTGCCGTTTTTTTCATCCTCTTTTTCTTCCACAAACAGAATGGGCTCCCAACATGACCTACTTTCCCTTCCTTTGTGCTTATGCAGAACTCACAGAGCCTTCTCTTCAGCCTAATACTATCAGTGGCATGCTTTTCATCTTTGGGAAAAGAAAGGCCTGCGTCCATCTGCCAGAGCTCATAAGTGTCAGCGAAAAGACCGACCAAGTCTGAGGAGTTACGGCGACTTCACTGGGAGACTCCCATGAGAAGAAAAAACAAACAAGCCAACCAAATAAAACAGCAACAAAATCTAGATCCTGCCCCTTGGAGTTCACATTTAGTTGAAAGTGTTCAACAAGAATCAAGATGTTATTAATGAACTAAGTGACAGCGAGCTTCCTCTAATAGCCTAAGACCTCTCCCTCCAGTAGCCATGGCTGGGGCTGGAGTCCTGCCACACGGTGACCCGCTTGGCTCTTCCAAACTCTGCATTGTGCATTAAAAATGAATTGCCCTCTCCCAAATCTTCAGAGACTCAGAATGCGGCAGGGTTTTAAAGGACAAGGAAGAAAGCTATAAAAATAAGACTCAAGTGCTCCATTTGGACGGAAACCTGGTGCTATTAGTCAAAATTAAGTTGGTATTGACTTTACCTTCTATTTTACCTTGGAGGTTGTGCACCTTTCAATGTTTGATCTGGATCCCTCTCCAACACTGAGACTCCAGGTTACAAGTGGTAACTGAGAAGCAAGCACTCGCTTGTGATGTTGGAAATGTCACTGTTGGCCTGAGACTCTGCCACTCCAAGGGACTCAGAGCTTCTCTTTTATCCTCAGGGAGGAGAACAGAGCTCGCTCCATGTTTACTAGACAGACTTCAAAGGAGACACACCGGTAGCCTTAAGAATCATTTGCATTTTACTTCTAGCCTGGTTAGTTCAGCCACACAATATCCAGGCTGTCCAGTTGGGTCAGCGTATTAACTCTGTGTGGAGCGGGGCTCAGCAGTTTCATTGCCCACGGGGATGTGAGAGGCACACCTCAAGGCTTCCACGCAAACTTCATTCCATCCCCGCTGCTGGTAAATAGGTCATCCTTGCACTCGTCCATGCTGTGTTTACCAGTGCCTTGGGGATAGCATGGTGCGTGGTACCAAGATAATCTAAATGATGTCCCCATGTTTGGGAATCCATGAAAGCATTCATGAACATAAGGAATACAGTGATTGGGTGGAGAAAGTCTAGGGTGCATTCAGGTCTTGGCCATCATTTCTCCCTGCATAGAATGCCACTGAGTCTCTAAGCCTGCTTAATACTACAGGACCTTTGGTGCAACTGTGACATTAGTTGGGAAGGATGGAAGAGCCATTCTGTCCTACCCTTTAATTCAGCCCCAACTTACTCTCATCACCGCTGCAGGCGCGGCCCTAGTTCTAACTGTCCAGGCCTCATCTGGCTTAGGCAAGCTCTCACAGAAGCATCTGGGGATGTCACCCCGTCGTCGCCTGAACGGATGGTTGGGTTGTGCTATGAGCTTCTTGCTGGCCTTTCCTTCTGACCTTCACCAGCCTCTGGAGGCCCCTGGCACTCTTCATATGAACTAAGTGCTGGTGCCAGGCCCTCTACTATAAACATTCCTACCTCACCTGTACAGAGACCTAACGCCCAGCCAGGTCTGGGTTTTGTGAAGTTGGCACTGCCCTCTATCCCTTTGCCTTTGATTGGGTGAAACCTCTGGGTGTGGTGGCACCAGGTGAAAACGGACGTTTGCAAAAGGGAAGGCCCAGAGCAATGGTCTGCTTGCTCTGAATTTATTGCCTTGTTTTCAGATACAGTAGTAAAACAGCAGCAGCAGAAACAGCAACAATAACAACAACAACAACAACAACAACAAGATTGTCAGTGAATCTCTCTACTTAAACTTGGACAAAGCGAAACTACCAAAAGCTTAAGAGACCTAGACAAATCTCCTTCTCAAGAAACATGGATTGAGTCAGGTGTGTTGGAACATACCTTTCATCCCAGCACTCAGGAGGCAGAGGCATGCAGATCTCTGGATTTGAGGTCAGCCTGGTTTACCTAGTAAGTTCCATGACAGCCAGAACTTTATAGAGAAACCCTACCCCAAACACACACACACACACACACACACACACACACACACACACACACACAAGAAAGAAAGAAGGATTAAAAAAATCGAGGGAGCTAGAGAGATGGCTCAGTGGTTGGGGGCACTGACTGCTCTTCCAGAGGACCTACTCAATTCCCAGCACCCACATGGTAACTCACAACTGTCTGTGACGCCAAGATGTGACACCCTCACACAGGCATGCGGGCAAAACACTAATGCATATAAACTAAAATAAAGGAAGTATTTAAAGGAGAAAAATGAGGCACAACGAATGGAATCCTGGATTAGCATGGAAAAGCAGGCACCTGATGAAGGACACTGAGTTAGTGTAGGGAACCAACCCTGCCTGCCTCAGTCTGGCACTGCCTGGCCTGCACCATGATCACCAATACTTGCTTCATGTCCTTGGGCCTCAACTTCCTCTTCATTAGCACTGTAGATAGTAAGGCCATCTAAGAACTTTAAAGGATCCTCATCTCTTTCTAGAGGGTGGTTATATAGACATGGCCCAAACGAGTGCATTTCAAAAAAAAAAAATCACCTAACAGAGAAACGGATACAAAGCAAGGAGTCATTTGTTTTGAAAGAGCAGTAGAACATGAAAGTCAGGTCCCACACTTGTAATCCCAGCACCCAGTAGGTAACAAGATGGAAGAGTAGGAGCTGAAGGCCAGCCTTGGCAACATAGCAACTTTGAGGCCAACCTGGGCTATATAGAGTCCTGCCTCAATTTAAAAAAAGAAAAGAAAAGAAAGGAAGGAAAAGGCAAAGAAGAAGAATCTCAAAGTGTGAGAACAGGAACATAGCAGACAACACCAGAACACTTCCTACCTGACATGCTGCCAGGGGCTTACTGAATACAGATGAAGGGCTCCCAGTGTCAGACGTTTGAGAATGGCCTTCTATTGTAAGTCTCCTTGAAGCCATCATCCAGAGGGAAGACTCGTGTGTGTGTGGGGGGGGGGGGGTTCTGTGCTGTAGAAAGCCATTTAAGGCCTAAACTATTACAGTGGAGCCTCTGAGATTTATTTGCATCCAGAACTCTGCTTTTCATACTTACCCATCAGCATCTCTCAAATGTACACATCTGGGTTTCACGGTATGGGAGATAACGCCGTTAACAAAGCTTGGTTTTGTTTGCATTTTAGACAAAAAGCAATGTCCAGCAAGAACCCAAGCAGGCAGAATGCTAACTTACTGTTTTAAGTCCGAGTCACAGCTCACATTAGGCACACACTCACAGTCCCAGCCCACTTCGACTTCTCAGTCTTACTCACCAACAAAGGGTCACCACAAAGGCAAGCGGTGGCCTCTGCCTTTGCCAGCCACCTCTCCTGGGAGTCCAGGACACAGCATGCTGTCAGCAAGCCACCCAACACAGAACTAAATCACACTGCTGCCTCCTCACCTCAGGGATGTGCCTCTGCTTGCTTGGAGACTGCTCCAGGACAACTAATTGCTTTTCAGCCCTGGCTACACAGCTTTCTCACATCCAGTATTCCCTAGGGCCATATTTACTCAAGCTGTATCATAGAGCAGGATGGAGGGAGAGAGGATGGAGGGAAGAGGGAGGGGGAGAAAGATCACACACTGGTGGCAGGAAATTGTTTTTCATCTTCATTATAAGTTATGTTACCATTTTTAAAACCTTTCATTAAAAAAAAAAAAGCGCTCTTCCAGTTGTGTCTTTAGGAATTCAGGCTGAAGGCTGAGACTGAGAGCTACAGGGACACATGGCCACCACCGCCTGTCTGGAAGTCAGAAAGGGCAGCATTCATGGAGGAACAGGTACAGGCCTCCTCTCTAGTCACCCATCAGCAGCACCATGGCAGGAAGGCCAGTGGGCCTGAGATGGTTCAGAATGATGGCAGATGTGCCTGGTGAGGGGTGCTTGAAGAGAGAGCCATCAGTGATGGGCCAGAGGACAGCAGCCCAGTCTCTGCCTGCTTCCTTTGGACAGTTCTGAGGCAACAGTGGCAATCTCACAAGTGATGCTGAAAGTAGGATACCAGCACACTGCGGCACCGGAAGGACGCCCGATGAAACACGGCAGGAGGTAGAACAATCTAGAATGTGGCTCAGGTGGTCACGTGCAGGTTTTTTATTGCATCTATGTACTTGGTGTGCATTTATGTGCTGTGGCACGCAAATGGGAGTTAGAACTGTGACGACTTGTGGGAATCAGTTCTCTCTTTGGACTATGTGGGTCCTGAAGGTCAAACTCAAGTCAGCAGGCATGGTAGCAAGCGCTGTTATTAGCTGAGCCACCGTGCAGGAGTGCGCGCGCGCGCACACACACACACATACACACACACACACAGAGAGAGAGAGAGAGAAAGAGAGAGAGAGAGAGAGAGAGAGAGAGAGAGAGATTTTTTTTAATAAGAAGGAAACAAAAGCTTTCTTCCAGAATCTTCAGGCTCCCTGATTGTGTATAAACTAAAAACTTGAAGCTCCCCTTTCTCCTTGAGGCAAGTATCCCAGAAGCTCCAGGAGAAGTTTTGGACATCTGGTCTAGAGAAACGACCTATGACCTTGATCCTCAGGGCTTATTTCCCACGCCTGAGACCCAAAGGGTTGGAGGGGGAAGGCGGAGGTGAAGAGGGGGCAAGAGCAGAGAGCAACAAGGACCTTTAATCTGAAGCTGCACTTAGAAACAGCGACCCAGAGTCCCCAAGCATTTCTAACCTTAACCAAGGGGAAAGTGAAGCAAAGACTGCCAGTTTTGTTGTCCCCTCAACCCCCACCCCACTTTCTTTCTGGTAAAAGCAAAGCAGGCTGAAGAGATGACTTAGTGGTTGAGGGCATTCGCTGCTCTTTCAGAAAACTAGAGTTCAGTTCCCAGCACCTACATCAGGTGGCTCACAACCACCTGCAACTGCAGCTCTGACACCCTCTTCTGGCCTCCATAGGCATTGCCATACATGTTCATACACTCTCACACAGACAAGAACATATAAATAAACTAAAAAAAGAGGTCAGTATCATGCTTTGCTACATTTTCATGAGCAATGTCACCCTCAGGTAGACCGGCAAACGGGAATGTGTGACGGATTACCTTAGGTCATTTCCTCATTGCTATGATAAAGTACCTGACAGAAATAACTTAAAAATTGTTTTGGCTCACAGTATGAGGCTATGGTTCATGTGATACAGCTAGGCACAGTGTATCTGCAGTTAGGGACTAGAGCAAAATGAATGCTTGGGCTCAGGTACTCCCTTTAAATTCAGTCTGGTTTTCAGCACACAACTATCTGGTCTTCTACCTCAACAATCCTAACTTACAATTCCCTTCATAGATGTGCCAAAAGGTTTGTCTTCTAAAAATGGTCCCTATAGGCTCATGTATTTGAATGTTTAGCTCCCAGTTGGTAGAACTGTTTGGGAAGGATTAGGAGGTGTGGCCTTAGGAGTGGAGATGTGTCATTGGCGGTGAGCTTTGAGGTTTTAAAAGCCCATACCATTTTCAGTTCTCTCTCTCTCTCTCTCTCTCTCTCTCTCTCTCTCATCCTCTCTCTCTCTTTCTCTCTCCCTCTCTCTCCCTCTCTCTCTCTCATATCCCTTCCTTCCTCTACCAGATGCCTGTGGATCATGATGTAAGCTCCCAGCTACTGCTCCAGTGCTTTACCTGCTGCCTGCTGCTATATTCCCCGCTATAACAATCACGGAACCATGAACCCCAATAAACACTTTCTTTATAAGTTGCCTTGGTCATAGTGATGGAAAAGTAACTAAGTCAGTGAGAATTGGCTCTATCAAGTTGGCAATAAATATTAACTGCCACAGATGGACAGTGGAAAAACACTGGGTTTGGTGAGTCCAGAGCAGAAGATGGTTGACATTGACTATGACATACAGGTATTCCTCTCTTTGATGTCCCAAAGTCAGACTACCCCCCACCCCATGACACAATGACTTCTGAGCTTACTCATTTTGATGCCTTTGATCTAGCCAGAGCTTGAGGTTACAGCTCAGAGATTCATGCTCTCTAACTCCTGTCACACACACTGAGCTTACATTGTTCTCAGAGGACTGCCTTGCCTCTGTTAGCTGCATATGCTTTGGCCACTGCTAGAAACTGGCTACTCCCACCTTGTGCCAAATGTGGCAGGATGCAACTAGTTAAGTGCTTGTCTGAGCTGTACTCCTTTGCCAGTTTCTGATTCTCTTACAAGAAGTCTTGGATTGTTGGATCAAGGTCTCCATAGGCTAGAGGCACATCGCATCTCCAGCTACCTAGTCTGCTTTCTTGTTGACATTGATCCTGCTTCTCAGAGTTTCCATGTTTCTAATTCTAAGTTATATTTGAGAACATACACATGTCATTAAGACTTATGTGAAGCATTTGCCAAAGTGGGTTCCTTCTAAATTCTTTCCTTCTAGTGTGGCGCCTAAACACTATTTACTTTTTGTGGTCAGTTGTTGTTTTGTTGAGGTTCATGAGTCTCACCCCTTCCCCTACTCACTTTTGTTTTTGTCTATTCTAATCAAGAAAGTGCACAACCATTAAGTACAGTCCTCTGTGGCAGAAAGAGGCAGCATGCAGCATGCTGGGTACTGCCTTGGTGAACGTAGAAGGCATCAGCCTGCAAATCTGGTGCCACAGAGTCGAGAGCTGTAAACTCTGGCACAAAGGGACATGCTAATGCTGGCAAGGCTCATCCTGAGCTCCTAAGGGCTATCCTCAGAGCCCCCCTCAGCTTCCAAGAACACGGAGAATGTTGCCTCATGCACTGCCCTTATATACCAGTAACTCTTATTTGAACAAAATAGACATTCGGATTTCAAATAACTCCTAGGCAGCGTTTAAGATTCATATCCTTAATTATCCATTCAGCTGAGCTCCACCCTAACTTCAAGTCAAATTATACCCAGTTTGATCATCGCTGAGGGGAAGTGGTGGGGGATGGGCAGAAAAAGGGCTTAAAAAAATGCCTGTATGTCTCAGGCCAAGTATGAACATCTGGAGAGAGCTGCTACCTCAGTATGGAGCTTGAGAGAAGCCTAGGTTAGGTCTCAGATTTACTGTTCCATTTAAAATGTCCTTCTTCCCCAGCCCTGATACCATCTACTGTTAGCATCTGATAGCTTTTGATTTATGGCTCAGCCAGTTGTCCTTGGCAGCTGTGTGGCACACGGCATCTGTCAAAGTTGATGGACACTAGTGATTCGGTATTGATTAGTTGCAGTGAAGGGAAGGGAAGGTCCGCTCTTGCATGAGAAGCATCCATATCCTTCACTTGCTTGTGGTTTTCAAGCTTTTAAATGGTATGCTGGGCAAAAGAAAAACAAACGCAGGCAAAGTCGAGGAGAAACCGAAGTCCTCCCACGTCACTAGTGGGCATGTAACGTGGTGCAGCCACTGTGGAAAAGTCTGACAATCCCTCAAGAAGTTAAACAGAATCACCACACAACCCTGCAATCCCATTCCTTGGCTCCACACTCAAAGAATGGAAAACACATGGAAAGCCACAGCTCTGTACACTAAGTCCATAGCAACACTATGCACAATAGGTAGACGCTGGAAACAACCCCAAAGAGTCATGGGCTAATGAATGGATAAGAAAAATAAGACACATTATGTACAGTGGTATTTCCTTTTTTCAGGCAGTTTCTATATCCCAGGCTGACATCAATTTTGATATATAGCTGAGGACTTCTGATCTTCCTATATCCACTCCTTGGTACTGAGATTACAGGTATGCATTATCACACCCAGTTTATATAATGCAGAGACCAAAGGCATGCTGGGTAAGCCCTCTACTCACTGGAATGCATGCCACGTCCTTAGAGGACTATTGTTTGACCATGAAAGATATGTTGTAATTGATATATACTATAACTTGGATGAACTCTAAAACAATATATGCTAAGTGAAAGAATCCAGAGGTAAACATGTTGTATGATCCCATTGATATGAAGTACTTAAAAATAAGCAAATCTACATAACAGTTAAAAAAATCAGTTAGCAAATCTGTGGCCAATAGCCACAGAGAGGGGACAAGGAGAGATACCGTTTAATAATGGTGGCGTGGGTCACTTGTAAGATGATGAAACAGTTCTGGAAACGATGATGATGATTATAAATGGGAAGCTACTCAAGCCACTGAATTGGACAGATTAACATGATAAATCTTAGGCTTCATGTATTTTACCACCTGCACCACAGGAGAATTTGTTCTGTTCAGTTACACCTGCCCAGTCTCCGGGACCATGCCTTTCTGCCTGTGCCTGCTGGGGGTGACTTCTCATGTTTTAACACTGCTGGAACTATTTTTTTTTTAAATGATTTAAGTTACTGTTTGCTAACAATGTGTATATGTGAGTATGCACATGTAAATGCGGGTGTCCATGGAGTCTAGAGGAGAAATCATACCCCTCAGGGCTGAAGTTACACACCATTGTGAGCCGCCCAAGGTGGGTGCTAGGCACCTCTGCAAGAACAATGTTCTCAGCAGCCGAGTCTCTGCCTGGGCTTCATAGACTCTACATAACTAATCAAGATGTTGTGCAGGGATGATTCTCATGGCTCGGTGTGGCAATTGTGAGTGCCCAGTCTGTCATACTCATATTGCAGCCTTTAGCTGATGATCTCAGTCCAAAGGAACATGGTTCTCTTCTTCTGTCTAAATAATCACCAAACCCATTTGGTCTTCACAAAGTATCAGTCCAGCCTGTTACTCAGCTCCTGACTTTAAAATGTACATGTACAGAAAACAAGTTTAAATTAACAGGTTGAACAGTAGACAGCCCCCCTTCCCCACCTGCTCTGTCTGAACAGGAATGAGCTCTGGTGCCTGGGAACAGCGCCGTACGTCTTAGTTACTGCCATGAGCTTGAAGATTCCTAATCTAGCCACTCGCAGGAAGTAAGAAGCTACACATGGAGCCTGAAAGCTCGGATCACCAAATTCATATTCAGTGGGATTTCCTTTACAACATTTAACCAAGCAAGAGTTGTATAGCAGAGAAGTAGATGTTCTGGCCACTGTACCCAGAATCCCATCAGGTGTCCGTTAATCCAGAAGTCTAGACTCCCAGAAGTCTGAGTCAGGAACTTTCTAGGACACCACTTAGCTCCTACACTTGATCCCTTAACTTTGGTTTCTTTGGACCAGACTGGATAAAGACTACATTATTGTCTTCCTCAAACCCTCCCATGGTAAATTCTAATCTGTCTATGAACTTGGCCTTCAGATTTTGCAGAACTTCAGACTGCAACACCCCTGTAGCTGATCACATCATCTCAATGCATGGATGAACAGACCGGTGCAGTTCATGGCTTGTGCCTCCCTCTAAGGCCTCATGCCCAGACTTTAACATACTGTTTCCAGTAACCTTTAGGAAGGCTGTTCAGGGTGAATTAACACGACCACAATAATACCAAAACATGGACTTTCAGACACGCCTTCCCATTCTGCACATACTGAAGTTCTCCTGAGTCTTGCTATCACCTGCATTGCAATTTCTTCTGCTACAAACTCTACCTGGCATGGAATATCTCTGATCGATTATGCTCTTCTGTCTACACCTCAGGGAAGCGTGTGGCTCTCTCATCCTACACCGATTGCAGGGCCAATAATCGGAGTTGAACCATTGCTCCATTTTTCCATTTCAGTGGCTCTTCATTGTGTTCTCATGCTATCTCCTAAATTAAGAACCTGGAACACCGCATCTGAACTTCACATCCTCTTATTTAAGTCTTTGACCATTCGATCCCACCTTTCTGCTCTATAGTGCCTAGGCCACCACCCATCCCCAACCTCACTCCATTACCACTCATCCTACCCCATGGATCAGTATCCTCCCTGTCCCCAAAACCTGCTGTTGTCCTGTCCACATCTGGAACTCTGTCTTGCTCTTCTATTCTACCATTTAGTCAGACAGCGTATGTTGTGGCTACTTTGTGCAGAGCACTAAGTGCTTAGGAATGTGTGCAGACAAAGTGCAGTATGAAGCCTTCCTTGGGGTGCTTTCACACTATCCAGGTACAATCAGTGTCATATCTACCCCATACCTCACTTTCTCCTAAATATTTTCACAATAACCCTAGGCCTATCCACCTCCTCCTTATGTTTACTGTTCACAGTGTTTATTTGTCTACTGCCTTGAATCACTCTGCCCATATAGACTTGTCTTACAAATCCCTGAAGCATACCCAGGACTGAACTCAGGCACCGGGCACACAGCATGCACACTGCCTAGGAAGCAGACTGAGCGCACTGCAGTTGCCCAGTAAATCTATGTTTTCAGGTAACTAACTGTGCCTGAGTCCAACACTAAAGCCACCAACCCCATCATCCTTTATCTACTAGGAGCAACATTTCTCCCATTATTATTTGATTTCTCTAAAGAGGAGCTGAGCAATAGCATCCCTTCCTCCTCACAGTGATTCATCTAGGATGGGATGTGCTCAGGCCCCATGAGGGACAGGCTCTTCAAGTGTGGAATCCTAAGATGCTGTAGGCAACTCTCTCATATATCATTTACTTTTTTAAATCCTTTAGGGGCTGGAGAGATGGCTCAGTGGTTAAGAACATCAATTCTTCTTGCAGAGGACAAATTCCTTCTGGAGTATCTATATCAGGTGCCTTACAACCTTACCTGTCTCTCCAGTTACAAGATACCTGACAGTCTCTTCGGGCCTCCACAGGCATTGTGCTCATGTTTACGTATCCATGTATGAACAGACACAGATATTCATAATTTAAAATAAAAACAAATATTAAGACAACATTTTCCTTTCAAGCCTTGGGATGAGCAACAGTTACATAGCCCTTGCCCTCACCAAACTCAACCAGTTAGCATTCTCTCAGTGAAAACACAGCGAGGAGTTCCAAAATCTTAGCTGCCCATCCCCCACTTTTTGGTGGTGCCTCCCACATGGTAAGTGCATGTCACCCCACTGAGCTATCCTTGTGGCCCTCACACTCTCTGCTGAGAACCACCTACTAATTTTTCATAGAATTCTAACTCCAAGAAGAGGGTCGGCAAATCAGGCAGCAGTGAAGTTTTAGTAGAAGGCATAAAGAACTGATCTTTTCATGTCCCGCTGGGAAGCTTCCGCTCCGCCCCAGCCTCTTCAGAGATTGTGTGTGTGACGACAGCTGTTGCACGCATCCTTGTTAAGGCGCGTCGTGGTGGTGAGGAGGGTGGTCACAGTACACTGTCATTCTGCAGCAGCTTGCTCATGCTGTTCCCTCCCAGGCATCTAGAAATAACAACGGTGGCAAAGGCAGAGCACAAAGGTGGGGGAGCGGGTGGGTGCAGACAAAGGGAGGTGGGCGCTGCTGCTGACTGCTGGTGTGGGGGTGTTTGCTGTGTAGGTTCTTAGAGTATTGCTAATAGGGTTAAAATGGGGGCAAAGCTAATGGCTCATCATGGATGAGCACCTGTTGGGGAATGACGTGGAAGAGGAGCAGGAGGAGAAGGAAGAGGAGGAAGGAGTGGGCCCAGGAATGATAGGATGTGGGGAGGCAGGAGCAGAAATGCTTTTTTTCCTAACATTTTCTCACTCTATCTTTTGGCTTTTAAGGTAGAGGCCATACACTCACTGTCCAGGCCTTGGAAGGGAATGGGGAGACCCTGAAAGGGACCCATGTATGCACCATCTCTGCTGCTCTACCTCTAGACTGAAGATGGAAGGTCAAGATGGAGGGAGGAAGGAAGGAAGGAAGGAAGGAAGGAAGGAAGGAAGGAAGGAAGGAAGGAGGAGGATCAGAGGGGACAGAACATTCTGGAAAACTCCAAATTAGAGTTTTCTCATTTGAATGGAACACATGACTTTGGGCTCATAACAGACAGGACCGTCCAGGGCCCAAGTGTGAGGGTAAAATCTTTCAAGGCCCACATCTCTCCTTTCTTAGACCTGGAGCTTACGCAGACACTACAAGAATATCAAACATGACTTGTGCCTCCCCCATGCTAAGTAATGGCTGAGATCCATTCTAGGAGCGTACAGCATACACCTTCTTGGGTTAAAAGGCGCTAACTGTATGTCTCTATGCTGGGATGATTTCAAGCCTGTTCTTTCTAATGTTGGCTGGCATGGCTTATGATGGGCAGCCTTCCAAGATGTACTGAATCACTCTTCATAGATTGAATAGTTTGTTGAGCCTGTGCTAAAGTGTCAGGCTCACAACAGCTACTAAGCATCAGACAGTGAAGGGCCAGGAAGTTTAGAAGCCAGAAGGTTGAAAGGAGGGGAGGCCATCCTGACTGCGGCACCTATGAGTTTTAAGAGATCTCCCACAGAGCTGCTGACACTGGGAAGACAAGGACAAACAAACGGCTCCTGGCCAGAGCAGAGAGGTCCTGACATATGGGATGAATCAGGGAGACAGGCAGAAGCTAGAATTAACAGCACAACCAAAACAGGAACTAATTCAGCCCCTGGAAACCAGAGCATTTCACAGGCGATACGGCCACACTAACAGTCCCAGATGACTCCTCCCCCTGACCTCCGGCCTTCAGGAAAATGACTACCCAGAATAGCTGGCTAGTGGGACAGGAAAATGGTCATGGGTGGTGCTGTCCCACCCCAGGGCCATCAGCAGAATTCTGATGGAGCTGATAATAAAACCAGCCTGACTGTTCTCTTTTATACCATAAGACTTCCTTGCTCTCATGGGGAGGAATTTGAGAGTGCTGCCGAAGCCACTAAGCTATCTTGGGCCCTGGATACCTCTAGCCAAGTATAATCTCCATACTCTGTGACCTACCAGTCTGCTCCACTGTGATTGAAAATGGAAATAAGATGTGGGCTGGTGAGATGGCTCACCAGGCCTAACAATGCAAGTTCCATCCCAGAACCTACCTGGTGGAAGGTAGGTTCCTGCAAGATGTCCTAGGACCTCCATACATACTTTAAGGCATGCTCACCTAAAACACACACACACACACACACACACACACACGCCTCTTAGTAAAGAATGTGATCTTAGAAAGAAAATGCTAAAGTGTATGTATCGGAGTTTTGATTTTGTTCCTTTCTTTGGATTTGCTTGATTAGACTACTCATAGCTCCAGGGCATGCTTGTCTTTCTCTTGCCCATCCCCCAGGCTCCAGGTGAGAGGGAGGAGGGGTCCTGTGTATAAAGCAGTGCAGGTACCCAGTTGTGGTACCCAGCAACACTGTAGACGCTAAGTCAGCACAGTGTTCCCCAGGCCATCTTTCTGAGTGGCACTGTCATCCTTGCACATTAAGGCTGCTCAGCCCTACCTTCTTATGTGTAGTCTCTGGCCCTATGGACACAGTACCCATCTACTACATCCTTCTGTGACTATCCAGAGCTGCTCTGTTAGAGAGTGCCTCCCAGGGTTAATCATGCCTACACCTTCTACTCGGCCACAGGATCTACATGAACTCAAGGGAAAGGCTGGCCAGCATTGATATGGGATCTTCCAAACTCCCCGCCCCTTCTTCAGTTTCACCAAACAACCATGAGTGGGAACATTCGCTGACAGGTGCAGGAGAGACACCGATAAACACTCTGGAAATGGTCCTATCGGAGAGAGGCGGCCTTGGACTCTTTCTCCTGGTGTAAAATTGACCTTCAGAAAATTCCTTATATACCTCCAGCTTTGTCTTCACTCCAAACTTCATTTCCCAAGGGTCTCTTAGAACAGAGTTAAATTTACACTACAGGCTACAAGCTGGCAAACCTAGAGGTATCAGACAGAGGTATCAGACATGTGATGCTTCACCCAAACCCAACTTTGTAAAAGCTGTTTCTGCCCTTCTGCCTCACAACTGCCCTTCTCGAGACGCCTGAAGGATTGGGAATGTAGAGGTTTGTAGAGTACTTGCCTAGCGTGCACAAAGCCCCGAGTTCAGTCCCTAGCACTGCATAAACTAGGTGTGGTTACACTTACCTGTAATCCTAGCACTTACAAGGTAGAGGCAGGAGGATTAGAAAGTCAAGGTTATCCTAGCTATAAAGTAAACTGGATGCCAGCCTGGGTGTCATGAGATTCTGAAAAAAAATAAAAAAAATAATCTTCTATAGCTATGACCTAGACCTTTCTTTTCAGATCCCGTGTCCTCATGGGCAGTTAGCTATAATCAATTTTAACTCTCACAGGTAGTAAACACAAAACTGCTATTTCAGATTGCTGGCCCAACCTACCCCCACCCTAAGTCACAGCCGAGCCACCTTCACTAGCTACTGATATCGGCCATTTAGGAGCCGTGATTGTATCTCATAGAGAACTGGGCAGCATTTCTGGAAAAAAGAGCCATGGTTTTCTGTTCTGATGAACCTGACACTATGTTACATCCCACCCTTTTGATGAATGTTTAGAACTCAATTTTGCCAACATCTGTCGCTCATTTACCCATGGAAAATGTACCACACGTTGTCTAGAGGGTAACAAGCAAACAAACCAAACATCCACGAATGAGACTATGATCACTATCAAGTCTAGTGGCGGGGGTGGGGTGGGGTGGGGGGTGTGCTTCAGGAAGGAAGCGTGCCTAGCTGAAGGGACAGAATAGAGGATGAGCTTTACCGGAAGCCACATTTGCATAAAACGGATATACTATCTTATAGGGCTATCTTCAAACTCTACAATCTCTGTTTCCCCCATCATGCTTGTCATTGTGGCCACCACAGACGTCCAAGCCCACAAAAATGTCTTCAGGCTCATTGTCTCTGTTTTGATGGCCATTCATTCTTCTCTCCCCCTGTTATAATTTACCCCTATCTACAATGAAAACAAAAAAGCCATCCAGAAACACTGAGGAACCAAAGGCAGTCAGGAACCTAAACCAATCAGGAACTGCTCATCTTCCGTAAAGAACCCAACCCGAAGTTCTGAACGCTTGTGGTTTGTCTGAGGGCATGCTTGGAAAGCCAACGACAGGCAGCCCCCAGGGAGCCAGCGCACCCCCGCCCTGTCATTGCTTCTGCTGCCTGTAATTTTCAGCAAGATACCCCACATCACACAGCGTCCACATCCTTCACTGAGCTTTTTATAACATAAACGCTGCGTTTTCGCTGAACAAGCCCTTGCCCGTCCAAGCCTTGGTTGGTCTGTTGTATCGCATATGTAGATTGGTAATTTGACTTCTGAGATCTGCCAAATGTCCTCGGAGGATTTAGTGTTATTTCATGGAGACATTTAGGTCACCCACGAAGAATGTTGAGAGGGGCTTCGGTGGTCATGTAACTTACCCTACTTCTCTTCCCAGTGAGGAAAGGAGGTCGGGAAAGGTGAGTGATCGTCCCAGGAAGAGCATAGTCAGAATCCAGGCTCTGACTTCAAACCCAGAACTCTTTGCACTCAGAGAGACTGAAGAAGGAGATTTAATCTCTTAAAGGCACGCTCTACTGGTCATAGAATGAGAAAATGAGAAAAAGTTCCTTAAAATACAGAAAACAGCCAGAAGCCTGATGATAGCCAATTAAGTTAATACCCTCTCCCAATTAAATCTTCTGCCCAGAAAGCACATCCTGGAATTTGTAGATCCTTTACTCAGCTTCCCGCAGAATTCCTAATGAGCCGTGGGAAACCCAGAGGTAGAGAGAGAGAGGAATAAAGAAGGCCACCTCAACCCCAAATATCCAACCAGACCAGGACACAAAAGAATCCCTTCACCTCCTTGCCTGGTGGTCCAGGGCTAAGGGAGGTATCTGGCCTCATCTTCCTGAGGTCCTTTCCTAGCCTGGGGCAGGATAGACTTGGGTCCTAGCAGCTGCCCCCTCCTAAGGAGAGTATCGGGATCAACGCGTTGCCCGTTGCTAAGGACTGCAAGCCGAGGCTGAGAGGCAGCATTAAGTCCAACATCATCATTATTAAACCTACAATTTAAAGCCAATTATACTTAGCAGAAAACTGCAGCCTCCATTTAAACCACTCCTTGAGGAAAATTAAAAAATCCTGAGATACAGAGTTCAAGGCAAGCTCTAGAAGTACTTATGCCACACGAAGCCAGCACGTGGGCATGCACTGATAATAGGAACCCTGTAGCTCCCATTCAAGTGGAAGCAGGGCCGTGAGACACAGAGACTGGGGGATGAAAAAGAAGGTGCAAATGCCCTACTCTTATGAAAAAGAACCTGGATGGATTTCACAAAGAATTTGCTCAGTTCTTTCCAGAGAGCCCAAGCTAACCCCTGTGTAAGTCAGAGATCTCCCATTGGTAGCCAGGCTCTCCCAGTGCTGCTGTTCGCAGGGATGGCAGGTGGAAGGTAGCGTCACAGGTTAGCACCAAGAAATAAGGACTTTCCATGTGAGACCTTCAATTTGCAGCTTCTCTTGTCAAAGCAACTGTCCCAGAACCACCGTAGCAAGGACTGGAAGCAAGACTTGGCGGCAGCTTCCCATGAATAAACGTGCTCTCTGTCCACCTGAGCCTCTGCCATTGTCTTCTGACACGGGGAAATGTCTTTCTTTGCAACACTTGAACTGTGCTACATGGTGTAAAGAATATTTGGAATGGGCCTCTAAGAGGGGGTGGTATTTTGATAAGAAAAGCAAGCAAGCAAGAGAGGTCTATTCGAAAGAGGGTAGGGGAATGAATCAGTGGAAGAGAGGCACAGGGTATCCAGGGAGCAGTGGGTAACTCTGGATAGTATTGTTGGGAGGGGAGGTGTGAAGTACTTGGATGTGCTGTGGCTGCTGGCTGCCACCTCTTCAGCAACCTGCTTCAGGTGAGCAGAGGTGGCATCTTAACTACTTGATGACAGATGCTGGCTTCGAGGGACCACCCTCACAAAGCTCTTAGGCACTAGAGTACTCAAACCATCCCTGGGGATGCTGGCATCACAGAGGGGGTCATCTCGATGCTGATGTATGGAGCTGGCTGCTAGGGGCCCAGCATTCCCTTCCTGTTAGGAATACACTGGAAGAGTTGCTTCTCTGATTTTTACTTTATTTATTAGGTAAGACAATAGCTCAGGCTTATTTTGAATTTATTATATAACCCAGGGAAGCCCCAAACTCCTGAAATCTGGAGTTCTAGAAACTAAGATGCCTGGCTTCTTGTTCTTTCTTGAATGCAGTGACACTGCTCCAACCATGGGGCCCTCATTCCCTCTATCTGAAACTATCTGAACTTTGAGCCACACAGAGCTCCCTGTCACCCACTCGGGCCTTCCCAAGAACACTACCACAAATGTCACCCCTCAGTGTGAGCTCCTCACACTGCTTTGGTTACATCCTGGCATCCCTCCTTAGGAGATCCTGTATTTACTCTCTGTCTTCCCCACTAGAATGTGAGTTTCCTGGGGACAAAGAACGGTTTTATTTTGCATCCCTTCGTATCAGGGGAAACGCATCAAAGATGTCAACTGCTCACCCTTTTTGATTGACACAAGGGCGACCTGCAGGTTCTGTACAAAGGAGTTAGAAGATCAGAACTGGGGGTTCATGGGTGAGCTGAGGGAGCCTAGGGGGAAAGGGGAGGATGAGTGAGGTTTCTGATGCTGTCAGAGGCGGTAGTGCTCCAACAAGAGCAGAAATTATTCCATAGGAGAGAGAAGCCATGACTAGAAATATAAAGTGGGATTTGGTATAATGGGGCTGAAGAGGGCAAACTGGTCCAAGTGACCCGAAGGTCAGTTCCTGGGGTCTCTTAGCAAACAATGACATTGTTATAGAAAGGGCGAGACAACTTTTCCCAGTTCCCATGGCTGGTTGCCTAAAGTGACCTTTCATCCTGAGCAAACCAGGTGCACCTGGATGGCTACATCAAGATGGTGAGCCACAGAACAGGTGACAGATGGTGCATAGCTAGTCAGTTGGACAATGTCATTCTTTCAATGATTTCCCCTGCCCTGTGTATAGGGTGGGGATGGGGTGTCTGTGTGTCTGTGTGCATGTGGACTTGCAGGTATACATGCATATATGCCTGCATGACTGTAGAGCTAAGAGGTTGGCATGAAGTGTTGTCCTTCTCCCCCGCCCCCAAGACAGGGTTTTTCCATGTAGTCCTGGGTGGAACAGGCTGGCTTCAAACTCAGAGATCTGCCTGACTGTGCCTCGTAAGTGCTGGGATTAGAAGGTGTACACCACCATGCCTGGCATGATGTGTCTTCCTTGATCTCTTTTCACATTACCTTTTTGTACCTGTTAGTAGGCACATATGTTAGCATGCACAACCATGAAGTTCAGAAGAGAGCACTTGATCCTGTGAAACTGGAGCCATAGATAGTTGTGAGTCACCTGACGTGGGTATTGAGAGCCAAACTCAGGACCTCTGAAAGAGCAGTGGCTTAATCCCTGAGCCATTTCTCTAGCCCTGTCACCTTTTGAGGAAGGTGGCTTTTGTTGTGGCTGGTGAAGACCCAGGGTCCACTTTGCAGACTGAGCTACTGGTCCAACCCCATGACAGCAATTACCTAACCAGTGCTGAACTTCTCCAGGCGAGAACCTTGTTGAGAAGGAACTCAGGCCAGCTCAGCCTGGTTCTGAGGACAGAATAAGCCTACAGGTCATGCTGGGAAATTAGGGACACAGGTGATGCAGGCAAGCACCTCCAGAAGGAGGAAGGCATTAGGGCCATACTGTTAACCTCTGTGCTCTGGATTTAGCTGGGCAGGATGGACTTAGTACCAAGTAAATCATCCATCACTCTAAACTTCATGTTCTCATTCACTAGTCAAGCTAACCCTTGGAAACTAAGCTACTGTGTGCCTACTATGATGGTCTCTCTGTACCAGTGATCTAGTGAACACATCACTGCTGATACTGAAAGGTACATTCAGTTCCATCAAGAGACAAAGAAGCAAGGAAACATCTTCAAAATTATAAACCCTCCCTCCCAGGGTGCTGCAGAGATTAAAGACGTGACTAGAAATTAAGAGATCCAGATAAAGAAACGATTCAATGAAGTCACCCTGTTGTGATTGCTAGCTCAGGGCTGCTTCTAATTTTAATAAGTGCTGACAAGGGACTGGCGCATCTCAAGACTGGGGTTATTCTAAGTGCTATTTCCAGGCCCAGGAACCACTGGAGAATCGGGGCTCAGGAGGGTAAAGGCTGGAGCAGTTCACCCACTCTTCATACTCCCAGGAGCAATGAAGGCAGCCCAGCAGAACTGTAAAGCACAGAGAGCCTACAATCTGTTCCTGCCACTTAGAGATAACCTAACACCTGGACCTGCAATGCACGGATAAACACACCTGGAACTGCAGTGCACGGATAACCTAAAACCTTCTTTGAGTCTTTGGTTTCAGCTCCCACCCCAGCCAAGCGTGCGATCAGAGTTGCTGACAAGCAGCTAACTGGAGAGACTTAAATTTCACCTCCTAACGTTTGCAACCACCACCCCTTGCTGGGAATGCCTACCCTCAGGGGCCTTCTCAGAAAGATGGTCGGGAGGCTGAGTAAAGGAAAAAGATGCTCTACACTCAGTGCTGGGGGAGTCCAAAAGACCCATTATGCTACCTCTGGAGAGATGCCCTGAGACCGGCATCTGTGGATGTTGCAATTCCTTGCTACATTCTGAAAATGGAGCTCTTCTGAGACAGCTTGAGGACCATTTCATGGTCTACCCAGCCACTCCGCAGAAGAAGAACACAGTGTGAGTAGAACTGATGAAGGCTAGATAATGTGTGAAGTCAGTCTCTGCATGAAGTCTCCTGACCCAGACACTCTCATCTCAACAGACTTACCAGGAATACTGCCAACGAGTCATCTCCAGAAGGAATTTCTGCAGTCTGGGGTCAGCCTCCAATTATTGCATCATTTTTAATTGGTGACTTCAGTCCCGCACTGTCTGAGCCTATTCCTTGTAATTCGAGGGCCTTCTTGGCAAGAGAAGCTGACCCAGTGTTTTAAAATTGTAAGTAGGTGATCTCAAGTTGTCCAAGTTCAGTCAACAGGTTTCTGAGGCTGCTCATGCCTCTGTTGCTCATCATAAACCTGGGGAGCAGAGGCTGACAGGGGTCAGGACACATTTCTCTGAAATACGGTCCTTTCCCTCCCCCTTCTGTCCTGAGAGCTTCATTCCAAAGGTGACCTGCAGTGCAATGTTCTTTTTTTTCTTTTTTATTTATTTTTATTACATATTTTCTTTATTTACATTTCAAATGTTCTTCACTTTCCTGGTTTCCCCTCCGAAATACCCCCTATTTCCTCCCCCCTCTCTCTGCTCACCAACATACCCTTTCCTACTTCTTGGCCCTGGCATTCCCCTACACTGGGGCATAGAGCCTTCACAGGACCAAGGGCCCCTTCTCCCATTGATGACCAACAAGGCCATCCTCTGCTACACATGCAACTGGAGCCATGAGTCCCTCCATGTGTACTCTTTGGTTGGTGGTTTAATCCCTGGGAGCTCTGAGGGTACTGGTAGTTCATATTGTTGTTCATCCTAAGGGGCTGCAAACCCTTCAGCACCTTGGGTCCTTTCTCTAGCTCCTTCATTGAGGACCCTGTGGCAAAGCAACATTCTTATCTCCACAGACACAGGGATGGATCTGAATAAACTGGCGGTGCTCCATCTTCTCTACCCTGTTCATTGTCCTTAATTACATCACACCTCTGTGTGCAACAGAATGTTTTCCAACTACCACTAGTCATTACTAGCTAGGCACACTTTCTCTATCCACTCCTCTGTGGGCGGACATCTTGCCTGGCTGCTGTTAGCAAGAGTGCAGCACAAACGCAGGTGTGCAGGCACTTCTGTGGCAGCATCCAGCATCCAGCATCCTCCGGGTCTGTACATAGAGGGGTATCCTGGGTCTTATGGTAGTTCTACTTCTAGATTTTGTTTTGTTTTGGTTTTTGAGAATTCTCCATTCTTTCTACAGTGGCTACACTAGTTTACACTCCCCGCCCCACACCAAGCAGTGAATAAGGGTTTTTCTTCTCTCAACTCTTTTTTTTTTTTTTTTTTTTTT
>NW_022196914.1:8952174-8975576 GCF_008632895.1 Mastomys coucha
TCAGAAATCCGCCTGCCTCTGCCTCCCAAGTGCTGGGATTAAAGGCATGCGCCACCACGCCCGGCTTCTCTCAACTCTTAATAGCATTTGTGATTTTGTTGTTGTTGCTGCTGTTTTTGTTGTTGTTTTGTTTTGTTTTAAATACAGGGTCTCCCTCTATAGCTCTGGTTGGCTTAGAACTCTGTATGTAAAGCAGGCTGGACTCAACCTCATAGAGATCTACCTGCCCTCTGCCCCCCCCACTGGGATTAAAGTTGTATGTCACCACGCCCAGTTTAAAGTAATTTTCTTTAACAATTATAGATATTTAAAAAGATATTTAATATCTTAAACATCTGAAAAATGCAAATTAAAAGACTTTGATATTCCATCTCATCCCAGTCAGAAGTTCTAACATCAAGAAAATAAATGGTGGCTGGGCATGCTGGTCCACACCTATAATCCCAGCACTTAGATGGCAGAGGCAGGGGGATCTCTGTGATCCTGCTTCAAGGCTAGCCTGGTCAATATAATAAGTTCCAGGCTAGCCAGGGCTGTGTATTGAGACCTTATCTCAAAGGGAACATGATGTTCTAATCTAATGAAAAAGCCTATCTGTGTATCCCATTTCCCAGAGGTGGACATTTAAGATATACTTTGAGCACAGTTTCCAGTGTACAGAAAGGTCAACAGTCCACATCCATGCCCACAAAGGACATTACTGCACGAGTCACCTTGTCATTGATCTTAGTCAAAGCCCCAGAAACTTCTGGGAAAACTTCCCTTAACAGCTAAGGAGACAAACACCTGAGTCAAAGCTTGATGAACCCTTACTAGTCTATCCATCATCCAAGCCCCTTGGGAAGGCTGCACCGTCCTGAGGACAGGAGGGCAAAGCCATAAAAATCCCGTCCTCATTGCACCTAGGCATCTGGCTTAGCCAAAGCTAGGAAGATCATCCTCATGTTTTTCTGGGGATTGGCAGTAGTGCCTGCCTAAGATGCCCAGAAGTCAAGCAGCAGCCTCTGACTTGCAATCAGACCAAACCAGGGAAGGCACGCTGCTCGATTTAGAGCCCTATATTTGGCTGTTGGTGTTGCTGCTACTCTGTGGCAGCTTGCTTAATTCTGGGCCCTCCGCTTGGCTCGACGCATCACATTTCACTGGTTTTTCTCTTCTCTCAGACTTTGGCAGTGCTAGGAGACACAACTGAGAAAAAAATTCTACTGAAGTTTAGCTGCTGATTCCTAGACTGTATTTTCTGATAGAGAGATTCATTTGCATGGTTTAGGGACACCCAATTACAAAATGTATCAGGAACACCTTCAGACCATAGTGACATGGTGTATAACAGGGAACAGAATGCAACCTTTTTCACTATTTTTTTTCTTCTTTTCATTAGATATTTTCTTTATTTACATTTCAAATGATATCTCCTCTCCTAGAGATATCCTTTTTCAGAGGTTACCCCTCTGAAAAAATATCAATATCAAAAACAAAAACCAATGCCTATTTCCTCCCCCATTGGGTATGTATTGTTTATAAGGTACAATTCTAGAAGCTGGAGATAAAACAATGAGCAAAAGAAACAACACTAAAACATTCTCCTCCCCTTCCCCTACTCTGTCACAGTTACACATGATGGGGCATTAATTATGTTTATATTTGATGGGGGTATTAATTATGTCTATATGTGATGGGGTATTAATTATGCCTTTTATCTTGACACTGGTATTGATCTTCATCAGCTCCTTGAAGTTCATCATGTTTTTTTAATTTTTCTGTAACAAATTTTAATGTCCATATTAATCAGAAATATGACTTATCAAAGTAAAATATTAGGGCCAGTAAGATAGCTCAGCTGATAAAAGCAAAGCTTGATCTGCAAGCCTGATGCCCTGGAATCCACCCCATAGTAAAAACAGAACAGACTCCTAAAAATGTTCCTGTTATCACCCCATGCACACCATTGCACAGAACCCAACTGGCTAAAGGCCAGCATAAGAACACAATTAACAAGAGTGCTCATAGCAATATGGCACCACCAGAGCCCAGCTACTCACAATGGCAAGCCCTAGCTATCCTGCACAGCTGAAGCAAAAGAAAATGACTGTAAATTCAATCTTATGAGGATGGTTGAGGCCTTTAAACGGGAAATGAATAAATCTCATAAAGAAATAGAGGAAAATGCATTCAAATCAGTGAAGGGAATGGATAAAACAATTCAAGACCTGAAAATGGAAAGAGAAGCAATAAAGAAAATTCAAACAATAAAGAAAATAGAGATGGAGAAACCTAGTCAAGGAAACAGAAATCACAGACACAGGCATTACCAACAGAATACAAGAGATGGAAGAGAGAATCTCAGGCGTAAGAAATCGATACATACGTCAAAGAAAGTGTTAAATCTAAAAAGTTTCTAACACAAAACATCCAGGAAATTTGGGACACTATGAAAAGAGCAAACCTAAGAATAAGAGGAATAGAAGGAGGAGACAATTGCCAGCTCACAGGCCCAGAAAATATTTTCAACAAAAGTCGTAGAAGAAAATTTCTCTAACTGAAAACAGGAGATGCCTATAAATGTACAAGAAGCTTACGGAACACCAAATGAATTGGATCAGAAAAGAAAATCCTTCCATGACACAATAATCAAAACACTAAATGTACAGAACAAAGAAAGAAATTAAAAGCTGCAAGGGAAAAATGGCAAATAACATATAAAGGCACATTAGAATTACACTCAACTTCTCAACAGAGACTCCAAAAGTCAGAAGGGCCTGGGCAGATGTCTTCCAGACTCTTAGAGACCGCAGATGCCAGCCCCAACTACTAAACCCAGCAAAACTCTCAATTACCATAGATGGAGAAACCAAGATATTCCATGACAAATCCAAATTTAAACAATATTTGTCCACAAATCCAGCCCTACCAAAGATACTAGAAGGAAAACTCCAGCCCAAAGAGCTTAACTATGCCTAAGAAAACACAAGAAATAAGTAATTTCATACCAGCAAAATGAAAAGAAGGGACATACACACACACACACACACACATACCACCAACATAAAAAAATAACAGGAGTTAACAATCATTGGTCATTAATATCTTTCAACACCAATGGACTCAATTCCCCAATAAAGACAGACTATTAGAATGGATAGGAAAACAGGACCCATCATTCTGCTGCATATAAGAAACACATGTGATCATCAAGATAGATATTACCTCAGAATAAAAGGGTTAGAAAAAAAGATTTTCTAAGCAAATAAACCCAAGTAGCAAGCTGGAGACATGGGAAGACACTTCATACTCACCAAAAGAAAAATCCACTGTCTCAATTCTGTATATCTATACCTCAAATGCAAGGGCACTCACATTTGTAAAAGAAACATTACTAAAGCTTAAATCACATATCAAACCCCACACATTAATAGTGGGAGACTTAAACACCTGACTCTTGCCAATGGACAGGTCACCGAGACAGAAACTAATCAGAGAAATAATAGAACTAACAGGCATTATGACTTAAATGAACCTAACAGATATCTACAGAACATGTCATCTAAACATAAAGAAATATACCTTCTCATCACCTCCCAGAACCTTCTCCAAAATTGACCATACACTAGGTCATAAAGCAAGTCTCAATAGAGACCACCATGGACTAAAATTGGACTTCAACAAATGAAACAACATAAAGTCTACAAACTCATCAAAACTAAACTACTCTCTCTACTCAATGACCACTGGGTCAAGGAATAAAGAAAGAAAGGAAGAAATTGGGGCTGGAGAGATGGCTCAGCAGGTAAGAGCACTGTCTGCTCTTCTGAAGGTCCTGAGTTAAAATTCCAGCAGCCACATGGTGGCTCACAACCACCCGTGATGAGATCTGACGCCCTCTTCTGGTGCATCTGAGGGCAGCTACAATGAATTACGCTAGAGCGAGCAGGGCCAGAGCGAGCAGGGCTGGCAAAGATCCTGAGTTCAATTCCCAGCAGCCACACACATGATAGCTTATGGCCATCTGCACAGTTACAGTGTACTCATACACATAAAATAAATAAAATAAATCTTAAAGAAAGAAAGAAAGAGAGAAAGAAAGAAAGAGAGAAAGAAAGAAAGAAAGACAAAGAAATTAAAGACTTTTTAGAATTCAATGAAAACGAAGGCACAACATACCCAAACTTACAGGACACAATGAAGGCAATGCTAAGAAGAAAGTTCATAGCACTAAGTGCCTACATAAAGAAATTAGTGAGATCTCATACTAGCAACTAAGCAGTGCATCTGAAAGCTCTAAAACAAAAAGAAGCAAATACACCCAAGAGGAGTATACATCAGGAAATAATCAAACTCAGGGCTGGACTCAATAAAATAGAAACAAAGAGAACAATACAAAGAATCAATGAAACAAAGAGTTGGCTCTTCAAGAAAATCAACAAGATAAACAGATCCTTAGCCAAAAGTCAGAGAGAGGATTTCCAAATGAACAAAATCAGAAATAAAAAGGGGGACCTAGCAACAGACACTGAGGAAATCCAAAGAATCATTAGGTCTGACTTCAAAAAACTGTCCTTCACTATACAAAGAATCAACCAAACCAGGAGCTGGCTCTTTGAAAAAGTCAACAAAATAGATAAACCCTTAGCCAGACTAACCAGAGGGCACAGAGACAGTATCCTAATTAACAAGATCAGAAATGAAAAGGGAGACATAACAACAGACACTGAGGAAACCCAAAATATCATGAGATCCTACTACAAAAGCCTATACTCAACAAAACTGGAAAACCTGGATGAAATGGACAATTTTCTAGACAGATACCAGGTACCAAAGTTAAATCAAGATCAGATCAACGATCTAAACAGTCCCATATCTGCTAAGGAAATAGAAACAGTCATTAATAGTCTCCCAACCAAAAAAAAAAGCCCAGGACCAGATGGGAGGTTTTGAGATTTAGGGTACCGAAGAAAACATTTTTTAAGATGTCAAAAGCAAGAGGCCTTCACTGAAAAACTTGACTCCATTAGAATTTTCTATCAAAGCAACCAGGAATTTAGCTCTGATAGACTATCTAGAAAGTGCTTAGGTCCCTGCCTGAATACTGCCACCTATGCATGCACAGAAAAGAACATTTAAAATATGAGACTTGGTTTTGCTGCATGCCTGTGGTGCTGCTTCTGAAATGATAACTATTTTTTTCCAGTCTCTATCTTGCTCCAATAAAGGGTGGTTCTCAGGAAAATGTGCAGGCATCTGTCCTACACCTGTCTTCTTAGCTACACAGACTCATTGGACTTATGACAGGGTGATTCTAAATAAGATAAAAGCCACACCCACCTACTCACTCATGCTTTCATTTTTTCCTACCAAAGCCTCTGTCCCCTGCACAGACATAACCATTTCAGCTGATGCTTGAAAACTGTGGGAAAGAGTGTTGAAAAGGTGCATTTCTGTCTGTGTTCCCATGTTGCAGGGCAAATTCTACCAGGGTACTCATACTTCTGATAAACACCTTTAGCATTGTAGCTGGAAATAAAATTAACAACACCAAAAAGAAATCAGTAGTCATCTTATATACAATCGATAAACGGGTGAAGAAAGAAATTAGGGAAACAACACCCTTCACAATAGCCACAAACAATATAAAATATCTTGGTGTAACTTTAACCAATTGAGTAAAAGACCTGTATAACAAGACATTCAAATCTTTGAAGAAAGAAATTGAAGAAGATATCAGAAGATAGAAAGATCTCCCATGAGAGTGGTGGCTTAACATAGTAAAAATTGCCATCCTACCAAAAGCAATCTACAGATTCAACACAATTCCCATCAAAATTCCAACCCAATTCTCTACAGACCTTGAAAGAACAATACTGAACTTCATATAGAAAAACAAAGAACCCAGAATAACTAACAAAAATCCTTACAATAAAAGAACTTCCAGAGTTTTCACCATTTCTGATACTACATACGCTATACTATAGAACAATAGTAATAAAAATCTCATGACACTGGCATAAAAACACAGATTGATCAATGGAATTGAATTGAAGAACCAGAAATAAACCCACAGATCTATGGACATTTGAGTTTTGACAAAGAAGCCAAACTAGACAATGAAAAAAATGGATGCGTCTTCAACAAATGGTTCTGGTCCAATTGGAAGTCTACATGTAAAAGATTATATCTATTACCATGCACAAAAGTCCAAGTGGATCAAAGACCTCAATATAAAACCAGATATACTAAATCTGATAGAAGAGAAAGTAGGAAATAGTCTTGAATACATTGGCACAGGAGATAATTTCCTGAACAGAATACCAACAGCTTAGGCACTAAAATCAACAGTTAATGAATGGGACCTAATGAAACTAAAAAGCTTCCATAAGGCAAAGGATACCTTCAATAGGATAATCTGCAAGCTTCAGAACAGGAAAAAATTTCACCAATTTCTCATCTGACAGAGGGCTGATATCCAAAATATATAAAGAACTCAAGAAACTAGACATCAACAAACCAAATAACCCAATTTAAAAATAGAGTAAAGATCTAAACAGGGAATTCTTGACAGAGGAATCTCTACTGGTTGAGAAACAATTAAAAAATGTTCAACATCCTTAATCATCAGGGAAGTGTAAATCACAAAGACTCTGAGATTCCACCTTGTACCAGTCAGAATGTCTAAGACCAAAAAACTCAAGAGATAGCACATAATGGTAAGGATGTGAGCAAGCGGGAACACTCCTCCATTGTGGGGGAAGTGCAAGCTTGTGCAACCACTTTGGAAATAAATTTCAAATTTTCTCAGAAAATTCAGACTAGCTCTATCTGAAGACGCAGATATACCATTCCTGAGCATATACCCCAAAAGATGCTCCACCATACCACAAGGTCACTTGCTCAACTAAGTTCGTAGCAACTTTATTCATAATAGTCAGAAACTGGAAACAACCCAGATGTCCCTCAACTGAAGAACGAATAAAGAAAACTTGGCTCATTTACACAGTGGAGAATTATTTAGCCATTAAAAACAATGACATCATGAAATTTCTAGGTAAGTGGATGTAACTAGAAAAGATCATCCCAAATGAGGTAACCCAGACCCAGAAAGACAAACATAGTATGTATCCACTTATAAGTGGACATTAGTCATGATGTACAGGATAACCATGCTACAAACCACAGACCCAAAGAAGCTAAGTAACAAAGGAGGGCCAAAGGAGGCTTGCTTGAATCTCACTGAGAAAGGGAAATAGATTTTACAGCAGGGGTAGATGGAGTGAGGGGACTGGACAGGGGAGGAAGTGAGGTTAGGAACAGGAGAGATAAGGTGGGGGGAGGACAGAGGGAGAGAGGAGTGGAAGAAACAACTGGATTGGGGGTGGGGCATGTCTGGGATGGGCTAGAAAACTAGGACAATGAAAACTTCCAGGAATCAGGAGTCTGTGAGGGTGACCCTCGCTAAGACTCCTAGCAATGGGGGATATGGTGTACTATAACCAGGCAAGACTTCCAGTGGAAGAATGAGACACCAACCCAGGCACAAAACCTTAGACCCACAATTTATCCTACATACAAGATGTGTAGGAGTAAAAAGATGGAGCAGAATTTGAGGGAAGGGCCAACCACTGACGGGCCCAGCTTGAGACCCATGCCATGAGAGGCAGCCCACCCCAACACTCTTAATGATCTTCTGTATACTTACAGACAGAGCCTAGCCTGTCATCAGAGAGACTATACCCAGTAACTGATGGAAACAGAGCTGAGACCCATAGCCAAACAGTACGGGGAATCCTGTGGAAGAGGAGAAGGATTGAAGGAGCCAGAAGGATCAAAGATATCACAAGAAAACCTATAGAATCAACTAATGGGGGCCCATAGGGGCTCACAGAGATTGAGCTGCTAATCAGAGAGCATGCATGGGATAGACCTAGGCCCTCTGCACATATGTAACAGCTGTGCAGCTAGGCCTTCCTGTGGGACTCCTAAGGCAGGAGCCGGGGCTGTCTCTGACTACATTGCCTGCCTTTGGGTCCCTTCCCCCTAACTGGGTTGCAGAGTCTAGCCTTAACAGAAGACTCCTCTTCTGCCAGTAACTTGATATGCCAAAGCTGGTTGATATCCAAGGGAGGGCTCCCATTTTCTGAGGAGAAGGGAGGGAAGGAGTGGGGAGGGTTGGAGAAGGACAGACTTTGAGGAAAAAAGGGGACGGGAAGGGAAGCTGTGATCAGGATATGAAGTAAATAAATAACTTAATAAAAAATGATTCTTTCCTACTCAAATTACAGAGGGGGACTCTTTGTTTTTTTTTTTTCTTTAGAATTAACATCATGATAATATTGGAGGAGATATTAAATGTCAAAAGCAAAACACTACACGACTCATTCAAATGAGCTCAATATCAAAACATACTCATTAGGCAAGTTATTTTCTTCCCTTTATCTTTGGAAATGAATTAACACCCTCTCTTGAGCACTGGTCATGTCAGGAAGGATATTTTCATTGTTTCTGTTCACCCAGCAATGTGACAGACCCACGCTCCCTCTCCTCTGTCACTGGCCAGGAAACATGAAAAAAGTTTTATTTGTTAATTTTTTTAATCTTGAATTTTTAGGGGAGACTGGGAATCCATGATGACAAACCAAGCAGTCAAGTTTCCCACATTAGAGGTTATCACTGAGGTCAGACTGCTATGGCTATGTCTTGCTTGGGAACATTACAGAGGTCAGCCTACCATGGATGTGTCTTGCCTGGGAGAACCACCTTCGTGATCATCGTCTGTTCTCTGCTAGATAGTTTGAAAAGAACCCAAACCACCAGATCTCAGGAGACTTTCCAAATTTTCAGTGCATGGGCATGATTTGAAAATAGGAACAAGATTGGTACTGCCTACGGTAGTGACCAAGCCAGAAACCCTGAGAGACCACACACCATGGTTCAACTGGGGCAAGGCAAAAACACTGGGAAATCTGCAACAGAGAGCTACCCCCAGAGAGCCCCAAGCCAAGCCAGATGCACTGTGGAGACCAGCCCTGAGGCTCCAATGTTCTAAGGCATTACAGGCGCTTGTGTTTACAGGAGGCACACTCCTTGTGTTTATAAACAGGAGGCACACTCAAAGGGAAAAATGAAAAGATTAGGAGAGCACATCCGCACATTCACACACGTTTGTGCACACACATACACAAGCCTATATACACATGTGATATTGCCTAGGCTAGTTGTGGAATGTAGAAGTATCTATTTTATTTTCTCACCTACCAGCCTCTTAAAACACAAAGATGTCTAGACAAAGGGACAGGCAAATGTGAATGGTTGTCCTATAAGAACACAGATGGAGCTAGCTGGCCTCCCTACTTATTCTCGAGACTCATCTTTTTCTAGCAACAACTTTAGCTATTTGTTCCATGAATGATATATCAATTATCTCCAATAGACTACCCATCATGTGGAATATAAAAACAAAAACACAGTAACATTTACACTAGTTAAAAAGATAGCCCCAAGGGGCAGCAGGATGTAATCAAAAAGGGAATGAGAAGGTAAAGATTAATGGACGTAAGAGGAAATTCACCAAGGGGAAAGGCTACTCATTACCTCTTAAGAAAGGATGGACTAGGTAGAGTAAAGGCATATTTGGAAGAGTTTCTGGATTCATTAAGAATCCTACTTTTGGCTATGCATTGTGCTGCACATCTTTAATCTCAGCACTCAGGAGGCAGATGCCTTTGGATCTGTGTGAGTTCAAGGTCAGCCTAGTCTATGTAGGGAGTTCCAAGCCAGCTAGGGTTACATAGTGAGACCCTATCTAAACACACACACACACACACACACACACACACACACACACACACATACACAAAGAGAGAGAGAGAGAGAGAAAGAGAGAGAGAGAGAGAGAGAGAGAGAGAGAGATGCAGAGACAGAGACGGAGACACAGAGAGACAGATTTCGGATCTAGGACTACTAAATGCCATATGGTAGAGTAATTACTAAATGAACGAATGCACAGACGGATAGACAGATAGAAAGGTAAACAAAAGCAACGACCATTATTTGATTCAGCTACAATCTTTCAGCTAGAAACAAGACAGCCAGTGCCTTCAGAGACCAGAAGAAAATGCCAATCAAACACCTCTGCCAGTTCTGCCCTAAGTTTATCACATGCGTTCCTCCACCCTTGGTTCTTGTCCAAGTCCTCTGAGAAGATTGTCCAAATGAAGAAACAGAGGCCTCAGCAAGTTACAGCTTTGCAAATGTCTTCCCACGGGGGTTAATGTTTGAACACCGATCTGTGCCTTAGGTGGTAGCCCTGCTTGGGGAGCCTTTAAGAGGCAGAGCCTAGGTGGATGACATTTTTTAGGAGGGAAAGCTGAGGATTACAGTCCAGCCCTGCTTGCTTCTGTCCTGTCTGTCTCTGTGGACATGATCTATCCAGTGCAGCCTCATGCTCCTGGAGCCGAAGTTATGAGCTTGTCCTGGAGCTATGCCTTCCCCTCAATGAGGGACTGCATCCTACACCACAAGCCAAAACGAGCTCCCCTTTCCTCTAGCTGCTTCTTCTCAAGTATGTGATCACAACAAAGAAAATTCACTATACACTAATTTAGTGGATTGATTAAAGTCATACAGCCTCCAAATGACAGAACAAGGATTCAGGGTAGGCAATTCTGGCTTCAGAGCCAGGCCTCCTCCCACTGCCTGGAATAGAAATTGGTTTAGAAGCACATGGTTCTCAGATCTGGGCTCCCTTGAGACTCAGCAGCCACTACTGGGTTTTAGCAAACTGGTGCTATGCCAGAATACCAGGACCCAGGGAAACTAAGAAAATTCTTCTAGAGAGAACTATACTGTTAGGGATAGGAAAAAATGGTTCAGTCGGTAAAGAGCTTGGCTGCACAAGCCTGAGAACCTAAGATCAGATCTCCAGCACAAACAGCAAAAGCCAGAAACAGTAGGACTAGGGAGGCAGGGTCAGGAGGATCCCAGGGGTTAGCACGCACCTCCCACACACACAAACACACACATGCTTTTAAATATGAAACGACTTGATTTTTGAATATAACAAAGGGTTTTTTTTTTTCAAAAAAAAGAGAAAGAGAGAGAAAGAAAGGAAGGAAGGAAGAAAAGAAAGAAAGGAAGGAAGGAAGGAAGAAAGAAAGAAAAGTTAACACTGTAACTCTGTACAACAATGCTCACAAATCCAGGCCAAAGAGCAACCCTAGTCGGGCACATTGCCAAGGATCACTTCCTCTGGAGTGGTCCAGCCTCAAAGGAAACTGTATTGTGTCTGGCGGACAGATGTTGGGATGAGCAAGCCATGAAGGCTCAAAGGAAATAGGTGGCTTTGCACCTGCTTTTAGGCGAGAGCTTTGATTCAGTCTTGGTCCTTAGGAGCTAAACCAGGCTCCGTGGAGCCGCAATGCTACCCAGTCATGGACCCCAACTTTGTAATTATTGGAGGGAGAGTTGACCTTTGACCTACAGGTCCTTTCTTCCTCCCTTTGAAAATGTAGCAATCTCTGGGCAGGGCTATAGGCTCAGTATTCATTAGTCAATGCACCACGTGGGTGTGTTTGAAAGAATGAACCAGGTCCTTCATAAACCAGCAGTTTTCTGAGGGAAAGCTGTACCTGAGAAGTCAGAGGAGGAGGGTTGGGGAGGGGCAGCAAGCGTCAAAGGGAAACCCCGAAGATCTACCCAGAGGCAGAAGCAGTAGTCCTACTACTTCCAAGGGACCCTATAAACGGAGGTACTGGGACCAGCTAATGTGTTCTCCACAGCTCTACCACAGGAGGATTTGCCTGAGAAGTCTGCTTTTCTAAGGCCAGGCATCTTTCATTGCCTGTGGTCAGTTTCTCCTCAGTTACAACAAGTGCACCTCACACCTGTCTCTGACCCTGCCAGGGATGCTTTGACTTCATGGTGGAGCTATTGATGCCCATATATGGTTATATATACACTAAGAAAATTCCGAGATTAATTTTTCTTTCAAAGACAAAAAGGACCCTCTGGACTAAGTCAGTTTTCATTGTTGAACAAAGGAAGGAAAGGGAAGGAAGGAAAGAAGGAAATGGTTGGGATGAAGGGAGGAAGTGGAGGGAAGGAGAGAAGGAAGGAAAGGGGGTGGGGGAATGGAAGATGGGAGTGGAAGAGAGGAAGGAAGGAGAGAAACAAGATGCAAAATAAAGTTACCCAGGAGCTCATCAGCCAAGAGACAATCATGATTTTAGATTTCCTTAATCTTAGCTGGAATTTACACGTTTAGCTGTATTTGACATGTCTAATTATACACATTTTTTTTTTTTTTTGATTTTTCAAGACAGGGTTTCTCTGTATAGCTCTGGCTGTCCTGGAACTCACTCTGTAGACCAGGCTGGCCTCGAACTCAGAAATCCCCCTGCCTCTGCTTCTTAAGTGCTGGGATTAAAGGTGAGCACCACCCCCTCCCCCGGCTATACACATAATTTTTAAATAAAGATTTTTTTAAAATAAAGATTTCTTGTGTGTGTGTGTGTGTGTGTGTGTGTGTGTGTGTGTGTGTTATATTAAGGTGGCTGGGGAGGCCAGAAAAGGGTGTTGGATCCCTGGAACTCTTGTTTTAGGTGGGTGTGAACCACTTGACCATGGGTGCTGGGAACTTTATTCAGGTCTTCTGGAGGAGCATCAAGTGCTCTTAACTGCTGAGCTATCTCAGCCCCACTGAGATTATTTTTAAGCAGGTATTCTCACTTCTTTTATCTTCAACATTTTTATAATATCATAATTAATTCTTCAAGACTTTAATAACTGTATAAAGTACAATGAACCAGCCACCATAGTGTTTATTTTACTAATTTTATTGCTGGGATTTCAGGTTATAGCCCGTGTTATAATATCATAAAAGTGTTGATGAATATAAAACTATCTTTATTTTTACTTGGCTCTTCAAGATTTATTTATAGAAATGAGATTGGGGCAACAATGCATGCACTTTAAGTTTCCTCGTGTATATTGTAAAAGGGCTTTCCAAAAAAGAAAAAAAATCCACAGCAATTTACATACAATTGTACGGTTTCAAAGAATGATTCATCTTTTTTTCTTCAATTTCGGAACCAGTCTGTCTTCTGGAGGGATGAGTGTCCCTCTTCTAGTGTACAATAAACAGAGCTTAGGCAGTGGCTGAGGTGTTCGCTTTCCAATGAAGCTTTTGTCCCATTTCACTTTCCATGAGCGAAGAAAACACTCGCTAAAAGATGCAAAAATCCACTTTATTGGTTTTGAAGGGCCTCCTGTGATGGGCTGCTGGAACTTCCATGGAGCAGCTGAGTTTATCCCTCTCGTATAAATCAAAATGAGCAGGCCTGAAGAAGCAAGCGTTCCATTTGAAATGGCAGCGGTGGTTTAGAGCTGTCCAGCCAAAACGCCCATTAGCTGTTTGTCAGGGATATTTTTAGAAAGTGCAAGAACAAGGCTTGTAAGGTGAACTGGAGCTACAGGGTCACCCTCTCCCCAGGAATTCGCCCTCAGCTTTCAGAAGCCACCAGGGCCTCCCTGTGTTCTTCACGACAACAGACCCCAAGCCCCAAGTAACACAAAACGAACAACTCAACGCGGCACAGCTGTCCCAGCGCCCTCGGAGGACTGCCAGCATCTTTCACTTCAGGTAAATTGTTTCTGTTATCAGATTCTTCAGACATAAAAAAAAAAAAAAGAGTTTAAAGCTCAGAGCTCCATCTGGGCTGAGACAGTGTGGTGGTTTGAATGAGAATCTTCCCACAGACTCATCCGAGGTCCCTGGCTGGTAAGGACATTTAGGTGGTAGAACTGTACTGAAGGAAAGATGGCAGGGGCGGGGGGAGGGCCTTGGGAGGGACTAAGCTTGTTCCACTTCCGGTTCTCTTTCTTTTCTGTGGAAGTTGCCATCTCTTAGCTCCCTGCTCCTGCCACCGTGTCCACTGCTTGCAGCCACACACCCTATCGCGACAGACAATTAGCCCTCTGGAGCCATAAGCCAAAATAAGCTATTCCATCAATTGTTTTGGGCATGGTGTTTGTTTTATCAGCACAATAGAAAACTAGCAAATACACATGGACTATCATTTCTTATTGGAAAGAAGTGACTGGGAAATTTTCCTGCGGTCCAAACTCATTATGGATGTGCTGTCTTGTCGTTTCCATCTCTGTAACTTTCAGGAATGTCATCTCTTCAGGACTGTTATTATTTATGTTGATTGAAATAGTCCTTGAAGACCTAGGTGACCCTAACTAAGCAAACTACCCATCCTCACAGAACCTCAAGTGTGATGGCTAACCTTGATTCTCAACTTGACAGGAATTAGAATTACTATGGAAACAAACATATCTGTGAATGATTTTCTAGGTGGCGTGGGAAGATTCACTCTAAATATGGGCAGTGTCATTCCAGGGCTGGTGTCCTAAGCTGAATAAAAGAGAAAGCTGGGCCAGGAAGATGGCTTACCAGCTAAGGATGCTTGTTGCCAAGCCTGAATTCAATACTTAGACCCTGCGTGGTGGAAAGATCAAGAACTGACTCTCACAAGCTATCTTCTGACATACACAGGTGTGCGGATGCATGCACATGCACACGCACATACACATATGCATACATGCACACACATGAAATGAATATAAAAATAAAGATAAAAGGGAAGCGAACGGCCACATTTAGTGCTCTCGGCTTCCTGACTGAGGCCTGTCTTAGTTATTACACTTTATGGCTATGAAGAGACATAAGGACTGAGACAACTTATAAAAGAAAGCATTTAATTGGGGCTAACTTATAGTTTCAGAGGATTAGTCCACAATCATCATGGCAGGAAGCCTGCAGCAGGCACTGGAAGGATAATTGAAAGCTTAAATCTTTATATCCAAGATAAAGGCACAGGGAGAGAGACTGGGCCTGACCTAGGCTTCTGAACCCTCAAAACCCACTTGGTAGCAAACTTCCTCCAACAAGGCTACAACTCTTAATTTATCCTAAACAGTCCACCAACTGTGAAGCAAATATTCAAATATATGAGCCTATGGGGGACATTCTCAGTTAAATCACCTCAGGGACCCAGTGGGACCAGCCACCTCCTGATCCTGCTTTACCTCAGTAGACTATCTGACCTGAATTGTAAGCCTAAATAAACCTCTCCTTCCATAAGCTGCTTGTAGCGGGCATTTTGTCAAAGCCAAGTAACTTATACATAATACATGCTTCCTCTTTAGGAAAGTGGGCCCGGTTGCAATGCCTGCCTCACACGGTTTGGTGAGAATTTAATAAGGGAATCTCCATAAAGTACGCGGTATGGAAAGAGCCTTGAGCAAGTGCTCGTGTTAACTCTATTGGTCAGGGTATAGTTCAAAAGCAGATTTATCCAGCTATAAATTATCACCACTCTTTTCTTTTGAATTCCCCTGCTTTCTAGCCACCTGCCAGAGGAAGTGGAAAGAAAGAGATAAAACCCCAAAAAGTCCCAACTGTATTACATTCTTGTAAGACACACAGGGTGGAGGAATTTGAAATTCTTGCTAAACATAAAATTATTGAATGACTGGTAGCAGTTCCAGTCTTTGCTTAGCATCTCTCAGAGAATATGAAGAGACCAAGACAGCCATGCTAGTAAACTCAGTGCAGCAGGAGGACCTTCCTCAGATTTTTTTTTCTTTTTTTAGTTTTTTGAGACAGGGTTTCTTTGTGTAGCCGTGGCTGTCCTGGAACTCACTCTGTAGACCAGCCTGGCCTCAAACTCAGAAATCCACCTGCCTCTGCCTCCCAAGTGCTGGGATTAAAGGTGTGCGCCCCCACCACCCCCAAGCCTTCCTCAGCTTTGATCCTGCCTGAGCAGTGACCATCCTAAACCCAAGCTGTAAGTGTGTTGTACTGGCTGGTTTTGTGTGTCAACTTGACACAGGCTGGAGTTATCACAGAGACAGGAGCTTCAGTTGAGGAAATGCCTCCTTGAGATCCAGCTGTCAGACATTTTCTCAATTAGTGATCAAGGGGGGAGGGCCCCCTGTGGGTAGTGTCATCCCTGGACTGGTAGTCTTTGGTTCTATAAGAAAGCAAGCTGAGCAAGCCAGGGGAAGCAAGCCAGTAAGAAACATCCCTTCATGGTCTATGCATCAGCTCCTGCTTCCTGACTTGCTTGAGTTCTAGTCGTGACTTCCTTTAGTGATGAATAGCAACGTGGAAGTGTAAGCTGAATAAACCCTTTCCTCTCCAATTTGCTTCTTGATCATGATGTCTTTGCAGGAATAAAAGCTCTGACTAAGACATGTGCGTACCTTCTGCACCCTAGACTAGGTGCAGCCCCATTCTACCACTGTGAAAGAGAGTTACTTCTACGTCACATAAAATAAGTTGCATGGATCAGGATCATATTCTTAGTCACACAAGATTATGTGGCCCTGGCTTCAGAGCAACTTTAAGATCTAAACTATTTTTCCTCCTTGCGCGTCTGGTAGAAGTCCCCTCTTTGTCATGTTACAGTTGTTCCTATCAGGCTGAGCACACCAGCCTGTCAAAGAAGTCTGGACAGTAAGTTGAAACAAGGTCACAGAGCTGCTGGCAGACTTCGGGGGTTCAGCACAAAAACTCTGCCTGGAACTGGGTCAGGTCACTGGCAGCCTGGAATTTGCACAGGTCCTCGAACAATATACAGCCGTGCCCTCAGCTCTGTGCGGCACCAGCAGGATAAGCTGAACATGGGCAATATTGATTATTCTAATGATCTCCTCTGTTTGCTTACTAACTGCTCATAAATCACTAAATGTTTCTCGCCGAAGGCTGTTTCCCACCCAGTAAACAGCTGAACATCCATACAGCAAGGCGTGTACTTCTGTTACCGTCACCTCCATCTACGTGAGCATGATTTAGCATCTCTGGTGAGCAGACCAGTCCATCTTAATAACACTGCTCCTAACATAGCTTTCTTTGAGCACCTTTGCATAGGACACTGCAGGGAACTTTCTAAAGGTGGGAGGTCACATGATGTGAGTCATGGAAAGTCACTCTGATACCATCAACAGGCTGCTGAGTGAGCACCCAGCAAGCTCTACATGCTCACCACTTACCCTCTGTATTGCTGATTTAAAAAAGAATGGGAGAGAGCAGTTGCTCAATGAATGACAGGCCCAGCACCCGCCACCATCATTCCAAAAGAACACTAAAAGAATGTGTGAGCTGTGTCAGCACAACTTGCAAGCCGGTCCCTTCAGACCAACTTTCTCTGAAAGTCAGTGGTCACTCTGAAAACCCTCTTCTCCCCCTTCACCTCCAACTGCTTCCCACATTGAGCTGTCGCCGTGTCCATCCAGCAGGAATCACTGAGAGACTAAGCTACCTCTGAGTATATCTAAAGATTCCAATTGACCTGATTATTCTAGGCACAACTAACCTATTACAATCAACAAAACAAGTCCCTGGGGGCAAGGGATAGAAATCCCACCCCAAAAGCTGAGGAGAAGGGGTCTTACCCACAGCTGTGCTTGAAAAGACTGTGAGGGTGTATTAGATACTTCACATGTTGCTGGGAAGGGAAACCTACCAAAACCAGTTTACAGAAGGTAAGGCCCCGTTAGGTTCCCAGTGCAATCTATCATGGTGGAGAAGTCAGGGGGCGAGGCTTCGAGCAGCTATTCACACTGCATCTGCAGCCAGGAAACAGACCAGCTGGATCTACATGCCCTGTACCCAGGATGCTAATCCTAATCCCAAGCCCTAACCCCTAACCCTAACCTTTCTGTCTCAGCTGGCTCTCAGCAAAGGGTGGCAAAGGCAGCCCCCAAAGCTGTAACTCCTATCCTATCCGTGTGGAAAACCCATTGGAAGCAAGTGTCTCTTGCCCGGTGATTCTTTTTGTCTGACTTGAATCATGTACTCTTTACTTAGCTACTCCTCGACTTCCGTACCTGCTTCTGGAGCCAGAGGGTCTGCAGACAAACCACCCATAGCACACAGACTGACTGGGAGCCAGGGCAAATTCAAACAAAAGAACAGGGAGACAATGCTGGGGAGATCCACACCAAAGCCATTTGCAAACACAACGGTTTGCTGATTTGCTTCAATCCCTCAGGTTCTCCTCCTACCCTTTGACTAGACATATATTAAATAATGCTGCAGATTTAGTTAAGTTACAAAGAGTTGTTTTAAATAAAGAATCAAAACATAACAGTATCTCATGGATAGCCCTTGTGCCTCCCTTCCAGGCACTACCAACCTAAAGGTAACCAATATCCTGATTCCTAAACCTGTAGGTAAATTTTGCCTCTTGTTATATGTTACATAAAGGGAGTCATATGAAGTCCTAGTTTGTGACTTGCACATTTCTATATTACTTTGTAAATGGTTTTTGTTGTTGTTGTTGTTGTTGTTTTTCGAGACAGAGTTTCTCTGTGTAGCCTTGGCTGTCCTGGAACTCACTCTGTAGACCAGGCTGGCCTCCAACTCAGAAATCTGCCTGCCTCTGCCTCCCAAGTGCTGGGATTAAAGGCGTGTGCCACCACCGCCCAGCTATGGCTGTTTTTTTTTTTTTAAGAGCTCATTTTCCCCACCCTATCAATATCAGAATTTATGAAACTTTCAAGGGCTTTCTTAGCTCCCTCAGAAATGGCCTTCTCCCCAAAGCAAATGCTCTCAAGATAGCAAATTCTTGTGGCACCTACAGTCAACTACAGATGCCCAAGATGAAGGGCAAGTAAGGTCAGTGAGAGTGATCTGCCATGTTTCTTTGCTTCCTGCCTCTTTCTCTACGCTCTTCCAGCCTCGGCTCTGTCTTCTCTCTCACAGGTTAACACTGGGAGTCATGGCCTTTCCTTGTCTTGGTACCTGGGTATCTGCAGTATGCAGAAGGCAGCTGCTAAGTGATGATGTTCCAGCAAATCTCCAAAGGTTTGGTGGGTATCAAAAAGAACAGTCACCATTGGGTTACTCTAGATGTTTAAAGAGCTAATAAAAGTTACAAAGTCTTCCTTGACCTTGAAACTTAGCTGTGAATAAATCCCCCAAAGCTATAGGTTTCAGGTATAAACTTCTCAGTAGGGCAGGCATTAACCATCAGATGGGACTACCCATCAGTGAGCTGGCCATCCAGAGGAGGTAGGCATACTTCTGTGCTAGAACTGTATAGAGTGAATGGAGGGCTTCTTGGGATATGTTTCAGACACGTATCTTACAATAGATAAGCAGGGGAAAGGTCCTTCCCAACATCCAGAAATCATGATTCCAGCAAACCCTGCCTCAGAGTTCTAATAGCAGACCAAAGTCTTAACTATGAACACCATCCCTTAAAAAGTAAAAGCACAGAACTACTGTGGAGCTGAACAATTTTACTCCTAAGTATATACCCAAAGAGCCAAGACCAGAGTCCAAGCAAGTGTTTGTATTGGGATGCTTGCAGTAGCTCTATTACAGCTCAAAGGTAGGAACAATGAAATCATCAAGCAACAAATGAATGTGTGAACAAAACGGGCTTTATTCACACAACACAATTGGGCCAAAAAGGAAGCAAAGGTCCAACAGACACTGCGTGACAGATGAAACCCCGTGCTAAGTAAAGAAAGCCAGACACAAGAGGTCATGTGTTGTACAATTCTGTGTATGGAAGCTTTCCAGACAATTTGAATCTGCAGAGCTAGAGCAGATTAGAGCTACTTATGGCTGTGCAGAGCACCCAACGAGTGACAACTTTAGAAAGTACATGGTTTCCCTTGGGATAGGATGATGATGTCCTGGAACAAGACAGGGCATAACACTGTGGAAGAACTAAGCACCATTGAAGCATATACTTTAAAGTGGTTCATTTCATCTCAAGGAGAAAAACAAAACAAAACAAACAAACAAAAACCATAAATAAAGCCAATCCTGAGTGGGCAGGCTGTATGCTGTTGTGGGCACAGAATTTGTCCAGCAATCAAGGAGTCCTATTAATTTAGAAATGTAAAACAAAACAAATAGCAACTGTAACAAAAGCCATCCTGAGAAGGCTTTTGAGCCTCTGAATCACAATCTACAGCCCAGCACTAGGGATGGAGACACAGCAACTGCCTTTAAGCCAAAAGGCCAAGCAATTTAGTCTGGAAAATATCTTGCGAGCTCAAGCAGGTGAGAGCAGTCATTTTCCTTTAAAGTGGAAATAAAGCAAAGGAATTCGCTTTTGACCAATTATGATACACACAACCTTGAGAAGACACAACAGCGTTTGAAGGCTGCCTAATCAACTACTTCAGCAGACTTAGCATGGCAAGCTATTACCCAAACATTCTCTTCTTTGTTCTTTGCCTCAAAGCTTCATTCCCTTTTAGAGTAAGAACACAGGGAATGTTTTCAAATAAACATAACCTCCCGATGCAACCCATGGTACAGCTAATGACTCTCTCACTCGGAGGCTTATTCCAGATACTCCTAAAAATGTTGATTGTGAGAACCCCAATTTAGCAGGTAGAAATCTCCAACAAGTACATCACACACACGCACACACACATGTACACACACACACATGCATGCATGCAATATGCACGTGTGTCCCTACACTCTCCATACTCACACAAACACATACCATATCCCATTTCCTGAAGTAGATAGATATTTCTTCGTCATCCTTGCAGCAGCATGGAACACTGACCCTTTCCTGAGACTCAGCTCAGGAAGGATGCTCATCATATCAAAATCATACACTACCACAGTAACGCCCTGCAGAGAGAAAGCTCCAGTACCAACTCAAGCCCCCTCTCACCAGTGCTCTTCCTGGGGTCTAAAATTAGAGGGCAAGAAGTAATTCATCCTTAGAGTTAGACTGTAAGATAGACTTTCCATTCCTTAAGAGGCATGAAGAGTGTTCACTCCTCTTCAAACGGTGAGGCCTGCCAGAAGGCCGCCGGAGACGAAGGAAGTCAAACAGCAGATAGTTATTAAGCGCCAACTCTGTGTATCACACTTGAGGTGCAAAGGGTTAGAAGATTCTCTGAGTGGCTCTGAGTGAAGCCAGATATATTAAAAAACAAATGTATCTAGTCCACAAAACAATGTACAGATGAAAAGGTTGATCCTAAACTGGCAGATGAGGAAAAAATTCTGGAGACAGACCTCTTTTTTTTTTTCTAATAACTCTGTATTGCTCCGAAGGCTCTGAACTCTTCATGAGTTCAGATCCAATATCATTCCTGTGCAGGCTGTGTGACCTGGGAAAGATGCTAACCCTTTCCAAACATCCCTTTTTCCCATCTGTAAAATGGGTATCATACCATCTATCTCATGGGTGATTGTGAAATTTTATATGTACATATAACCATATATCAATTAATATTTAAATACTCATGGGTGAGGGGTGGCTCAATCAGTAGAGATTGTAAGGACTTGAGTTTGATCCCTAGACCCTAGGTGAAAATGTCAGATCTACTAATATCATGAACTTATGACCCCAGTGCTAGGGGGCAGAGAGAGCAGACCCTTGGTGCTTGCTGGCCACTAAGCCTAGCCTACTTAGTGAGCTTTAAGTCAATGAAAGACGGTCAGAGGTGACAACTGAGGTTCTTCTCTGGCCTCCACATGCATGCACACACGTGCATGCAAACCTTTCTACTGAATGTCTCTCACACATACACCATATGCACATACATATATGCATAAAAATAAATATGCAATAGTATATATTAAAATATATAAGTCAAGTAAGATCTATAACACCAAATGCGACAGACACACAAATAGAGCATAGACAAGCCACATTGTATAGCAGCTACAATATAAATACCATATGACATAGAAGTGAATGAATGACTAAGGAGCTAAGGATCGGGGGCTGAGTGTATTGCCTGTCTATCAGCCCTCCCAACAACCCTATCATCACTCCCTGTATAAACACAACCTAACTGAGGAGCATGTTGATCTCAGAGTTTCTCAGGCTAGATGAGTGAAGAAGCATCGATATTAAGTGTGGTTCCAATCAGCTTTACTACAGCCAAGCAGCGGGCAGAAGCAAGGGCCCTTCTGCAGCAAAGCACACTGGTGATTTGCATGAGCGCATTTGTGCTGGGCCTAGCTTCCAGCACCCTAGTTTCCTCCCTAATTCTATCCATCTATCCTATGTACTGTTTCCCTTAGGTCAGTGTTTCTCCACAGGCATATGCACTGGGTTAGAGGGAGAGTTTGCACTCAGGAACACTGTCTGATGATATATTCAGTATGGCAAATGAGAGCTGGGAGATTTACCACTAGCATTTTGAGGGTAGAGGCCAGAAGACATTGTCAAATGTCCTACAATGTGCAACAAAGTCCTCTCCTTCACGACAAAAACAAAAAGAGAAAAAAACATAAAAACCATCCTATTCAAAATGTCATTGATTTTGAGCTCAAAAAACCCTGCCTTGGGGACAAAGAGGAAATCTTAGATTTTTTTGACCCATGTGTGACCAGCCGCTATGTCTTAGCTGCTCTTGAAACAGGAGCCCAGGTTCGATAGCAGGCTGGCATTTTCGAAAAGGGTAATAGCCTTGGGGAAAGAAAAATTTCCCAGCAGCCTCTCTCGCAGCAGCTCTGAAGCATCTCACAGAGTAAGCAGGCAGAGTCAAGGCCGGCTTTCTGCAATGCAAGCTCTCTGTCAGCTCTGTTTGGATGGGGGTCCTTTTAGGGTCAAATCTGGGCTGCAGACCGGAGGAGAGTCCAAGACCCATCCTGAACCCACTCCATAGACCCCAGGAATCTATGATGTGTTGGGCAGTGCAGAAACTTTTATTGATTTGGCTGTCTCATCTCCATGGTAGCCGCTCTTCCCAAATGAAGACAGGCATACTGCTGGGCAGTACACTTCCAGGATAAATAGCTGGCCCCAGGCAGACAGGAATTTCACTTCCACAGTCCTATCAGATAACTCAGAGCAGAGATCGCCCCTCACATTCTACAGGGAAGGAAATCGAGGCTCAAGGTCACACAGGCAAGGGAAGAAAGTGGGGCTCCAACATTGTGTTCCTACTTTAGAGGTTGGCACTTTTTCTGCTCCATTAGACACCTACAGGAGGGACCTAGAAAAGCCTGTTTGATCTTCTACCCATCATGCAGTGGGGAATGGAGTCTGCACCACTGGAAGATGGAACTGGAGAGACAGCCTAGTTTTACTGACTCACATAAGGTGAGATGTATCATCCCCTATTGGGGAGAAGCCATAGCTGAGTATAGACAGGCAAGGCTCAGACTCTAAGCATCCTCAGTGGCTGCTGCAGGCAGGATAGTCTGGGCTAAGCCTGAGGTCAGTGGCCATCTCCCTATGTCAGCAAAGCATGTTTCAAAGGGGAGCAGAGTTCTAGCATGGGGCTAATTTGCTTTGCTCCTTCAGGAAACATTACTGTATGCTTCTAGGGCTGATGTGATAGGTACAAATTAAAAAGGGCTGATAAAACCTATAACTCTTCAAAATCTTATATATATATATATA
>NW_022196914.1:8975586-9079013 GCF_008632895.1 Mastomys coucha
ATATATATATACATATGTGTCTCTATATGTGTGTGTGTGATATATTATACTTTATATATACAATATATATATATATATATATATATTATTGTGGGAAGGGATAGAAGATAAACAGTTAAGTACACAGAGAAAATGCCACGTTGGGAAAGGTAGGATGTGTGTGGATACAACATGAGTCTCTCAGAGGATGTGACATTTAAGTTGAGGCCTAACAGTTAAGAACAATCATCAGTGTGAAGGTAGGCTCTCCACCCAGGTCAGGAGCTTGGGTACATAGGGTCATACTCAAGGGACAGCTGGAAGCTCACAGTGGTCCTTTTCACAGGAGTCCACTGTGCAATACGTCAAGCAAGGCTGAGGTCTGTGCTCCAGCAATGGAAACAAAACACTGGAAAGCACAGAGCAGTAAAGATGCTGATCTGAAGTCTCACTTGGTCTCTGTGAGAGCAATGGTCAGTCAGGAGCAGTAAGGGGTTTATTCTGGTGGCAGGACCAAATCTCACCAAGTCACAGACAAAGGGCTATAGGTAAGGCCCAGCATTCCAGTTCTCTCGGCCCTAAACTAGTCTCATCTTTAGCCTTATTAAGAATAACTAGTTATTGACCTAGTCTCATCCTTTTGAAGCACTGCTCCCAACACTCAGTCTCTAAAAGAAGGAAAGGAGAGAAGCTTGCAAAGCACTGGGCAAGCATGGCTGCACTTGAGGTCGCGTTTGAAAGACAACACAGAAATACATAGGCGCTCCCTGTAGAGAGATCGCTAGTCTCCACTTCATGCTTTATACTTTCATAATATCATTCCTTTAAAAACTGAAAGAAGGGTTCTAAGGAGATGGCACAGCCAAGAAGGTGCCACAGAAGCAAGAGGGCCAGAGTCTGATCCCTGGAACCCACATAGAAATCAGGGTGCAGTAGTATGTCTGTCATAGCAATGCTGAGGAGGTAGAGACGGGAGAGCTTGCTAGCCAGCTAGGTCAGCTCAGCTGGTGAGTTCCAGCTTCAGTGAGAAAGCTTGTCTCAAGATAAATACACTATATATCAATAGCTATAGGTATATATGAAAGCAGGAAAGATGACTCAGGAGTAAAGATGCCATGTGTGATGGCCTGAATTCTATCCCTAGGACCCACATGGTTGGAGAGCACCAACTACTGAAAGCTGTCCTCTGACTTCTACACATGTGCAACATGGCATGTGCATGCATAGCTACATACATACATACATAAGTATAATTAAAAATAAGATGAAGAGTGTTTAAGACATCCAATATCAACCTGACTTTCATATATATATGTATACACACACACATACACACACATGCACACACATGAAATGTTCCATCCACCAAGATAAACAGTCATCAATCATCTCCTCCAGAAAGCCTTCCTTGGTCACTCCAAACTCTTAGCAACTCTATTCTGCTTCCTTCCAACATACACATGTCTGTCTGTCTGTCTGTCTGTCTGCTTGATTCAGGGTCTCCCATAGCCCAAACTGGCCCTGTAATTGCTGTGCAACTGTGTGGCAGGATATAGAGTCAGGACAATAAGAAGTTTATCCTCCTGACTCTATATCGTGAGTTCTGAGATCACAGCCATGAGCCACCACACTGGTTTTATGAGGTGCTGGGACTTGGACTCAGAGCTTTGTGCATACTAGGTAAGCACTCTACTAATAAAGCTACATCCTGAACCCCAAGTTTTCTTTAAAAACACGTCTTTATTATAGCTCTCCCCGGTATACTACATTCTGAAGAGATATACACTTCTATCAGACTGGATGCTGAGATCAGGCCCTTGCTATATGCTCTTTGTCCCCAATACCTTTTAACACTTGTGATGGTCTTTATGTGTTCAGCCCAGGGAGTGGCACTATTAGAAGGGGTGGCTCTGTTGGAGTAGGTGTGGTACTGTGAGTGTGGTCTATAAAACCCTTGTCCTAACTGCCTGGAAGCCAGTGTAGAACTCTCAGTTCCTCTTGTACCATGCCTGCCTGGATGCTGCCATGTTCCCACCTTGATGATACTAGACTGAACCTCTGAACCTGTAAGCCAGCCCCAATTAAATATTGTCCTTATAAGAGTTGCCTTGGTCATGGTGTCTGTTCACAGCAGTAGAACCCTAACTAACCCAACATTGTTGGTAAAATTCCCCTTCTCGTGAAGCCACACAACTTTTAGCAAAAGCCAGAAACTTACTTTCCCATCTTCCTTTGCTGCCTGACTACAGTAGTGTGTCTTGGGCTCTGCCAATCAAAAGTGAATGGCATAACACAGTGGCTGACTCTTGTGGAAGACATTTTGCAAAGGTGGATCCATACATGCAATTTTCAGAGACAACAGTGACTCTTCCTATGGTTTCTCCTCACTGAACTCCTATTGAGGCTTACTCAGAGCAACAGGGGATGGCATTTCATTACCATCATGGGGAACAAATCAATGTGGTCACGCAGGGAAGACTAATTCCTCTCACGGTGGAGAAGTAGCATGGGGGAATTTTATGCAAACAAGATGCTGTGTTTTAAAATCTTGTTTGGCCACACTGAGGGGAATGACCTAGAAAAGGGCAGTAATGGGGTTGTTCGGGCTGAGAAGGGTGGGTTGTCATGCTAACTCGGTATCTGTGACTTTCTCTCATTTCCTCTCTCATCATGTTACCTCTTGGTCCACAGGCCTTCTACTCTCCCATTAATTAGAAGTAGCAAGAGACCCTCATCAGAAGCACTAAGATGCTAGAGTCAGGCTTCTAGACTTCTAAAGGCATGAGCCCAAATAAACCCTTATACTTACTTACCTCAGATAAGTCACAGCAAGAGAAAACGGACCAAGCCATCACAAACCAGTGTCTTGTACTTATGTACATCCGTGCCCATGGGAGCAGGGGTCAGGGATGGAGGAAGGTACCCTGAAGTGGGGCCAGTCATGTTAATTTGTTTGTATTATAACAAAATGCTTAGGATAAATTAACTTAAAAAGAGAAAAGCTTTTTCCCTGGCTCACTATTTTGGAGGTTTCAGTCCATGTAGAGTTGACTCATGGGCTTTGGACTAGGGTGAGGCAGAATATCCTGATTGGAACTGCGGTGTATGGTGGAGCAAAGCTGCTCACCTCAGGGCACCCAGGAAGCCCAAAAGAAAGGAAAGGTAACAGTCCCAGAATTCTCCCTGTGTTTGTTCCTTTCCTGCTGCTAAGATAAAGTACCATGAGCAAAAACGACTTATGGAAGAAGGAGTCCATGTTGGCTTGTGGTTTCAGTGAGGTGAGACGAGTCCATCACAGTGGCTAACTGCATGCATGGTGACAGGATCAGGAGGCAGAGAGATCACATTTTTTTTTTCTTTTCGAGACAGGGTTTTTCTACGTAGCCCTGGCTGTCACATCTTGAACTACAAGCACAAAGCAGCACTCTGTAAAATGGAAGTGGAGGAAGGATTTTAACCTCAAAGCCCATCCTCAGTGACATACATAAACCACCAATGTGGTGGTTTAAATAAGCTTGGCCCAGGGGATGGCACTATTAGGAGGTGTGGTCTTGTTGGAGTGGGTGTGGCCTTGTTGGAGTGGGTGTGGCCTTGTTGGAGGAAGTGGGCATGTGTCATTGTGGGCGTGGGCTTTAAGACCCTTGTCCTAGCTTCCTGAAACACAGTCTTCTCTCCTAGTGGCCTTCAGATGAAGATGTAGAATTCTCAGCTTCTCCAGCCCCATGTCTGCTTGGATACTGCCATGCTCCCACCTTGATGATAATGGACTGAACCTCCGAACCTGTAAGCCAAGCCCAATTGAATGTTGTCCTTATAAGAGTTGCCTTGGTCATGGTGTCTCTTCACAGCAGTAAAATCTTAATTAAGACAGCCAACAAGGCCACTTCACCTAAAATTCCCCCAACAGTGCTAACCAATTTGGAACCTGGTGTTCAACTGCCCAAGACTATGGGGGACAGTTTTCATTCAAACCCCACACCCTTCAAGGGCATCTTCCCATTTACCTAATGCCCTCTGGCTCTACTCCACCTCCTAATAGTGTTATGGGCTGGCCCAAGCCTTCAATACAGGACCCTTTAGGGCACATTCAAGATTCAAACTATGGCAGCTGTGCCTTGGCTGGAGGCTTTCTGCTTGAACATCTGGAGAGTATTCTGTGATTTGTAACTTCCTTTTTCCCTCCCACTCCCAATCTTCCTCCATCTCTCTCTTGATGTAGTAGTAGCACTAGAAATCAAAATCGGGGGGGCTCTGAGCACTCTAGTAGAAGCTACATCTCCAGTCCCTCAACCAGTTTTTTTAGAAAACTAATCACTCAGTACCTTGAGTAGGAATATAGAATCCCACTAATTCCTGCACCACTTATGTCTGGCAGAGCGCTATGCATTTTTGAAGACACATAATCTATTATGGTGAAAATGAATGTCTTGTCTTAAGTTAGAATTTCTATTGCTGTGAAGTGACACTGTGACCATGGCAAATTTATTACAAAGGAAAATATTTAATTGGGACTGACTTACGGTTCAGAGGCTTAGTCCACTGTCATCATGGCGAGAAGCATGGGTCATGATGTCAATGCAGGCAGATGTGGGGCTGGAGAAGTAGCTGAGAGTTCTACATCTGGATCCATAGGCAGCAGGAAGTAACAGTGACACACTGGCCAGGCTTGGGCTTCTGAGGCCTCAAAGTCTACCCCGAAGTGACATACCTACTCAAACAAAGCCATACCTACTCCCAGCAAGGCCACACCTAATAGTGCCACCCCCTATGGGGCTATGGGGGCCGTTTTATTCAAACCACCACAATAGATAAACGGAAAAATAAGGGCAGTAAATGCTCAGTCTCTCACATCCTCTCTGTCAGCTTCCCAAAGTCTCTGGTTAGTTAGAGAAAGTCTAGAGACACGGTTTTGCACGGTGCTTCTCATACTATATTACCCTGGAACACTATAGTGTTTCCAGGGCTAAGACAGAGCAGTGTCCTCAAATACATGGAGAAATAATGCTTCCTAGAAGGACTGTATCAACTCCGTGTTTCAACTAAAACAGCAGCGGCACCTGCTACTCGTCAGCGAGAGCAGAGGAAAGCAACGGCGAGAGCAAACGCTGCCTAAGCAGAGGCTGTAGCCAAAACATGCTCTGCTAGACTGGTCGGCTTTGGCCCAGGGTCCCTCCCAGCGCTGTTTGCTGCCTGGGATTTCAGATGGCAAGACAGTCTCCTGTTCTCTACCAGTAGATTTGCTCCCTGTTTGTCTACAGGGACCCATTGAGTCTATGTTTACTGCACATACACTGGTCCCTCATTCTTGGCCACCTGAGCTATCATTTTACTGGAAAAAAAATGAGGAGGGGGAGGTAAGGATGCAAAATAATGCTTTTATGGCATTTTTACACACACACCATTGTTCTTTATTCACATGCCCCTTAATCACCTTACTCCTCCCTGCCGTAAGTCCCCTTCCTCCCCTAAATAGTTCATCGTCTGGAGTGTGTGTGTGTGTGCGTGTGTGTGTGTGTGTGTGTGTGTGTGTGTGTGTGTGGGCACGTGTGTGTGAGCATGTGTGTGTGTATGTACACGTGTGGGGGGGCACGTGTGTGTGAGCATGTGTGTGTGTGTGTGTGTGTGAGAGAGAGAGAGAGCATGTATGTGTGTGTGAGCACGAATGTGTGCTCAGTTCCAGCTAAACTGGTACCCTCCCCTCACTAAAACAAACCAACAAACCAACCAACAGATGAAATTATAGCCCCAGTACCACACATATTGGAGTTGAGGGCTTCACAGGGTAATTTAGTGTACATAAGCCTGTCAGAGTGTACCAGCCAACCAGTGTCCTTAGAAGAGGAATGTGGACAGAGAGGATAGGTTCTGAAGATACATGGAGAAGGTGGCCATTTAAAGCCAGGAAAGGAGGTCTCAAACCAACCAACCAACCAACCAACAACCCCCCCCCAAAAAAAACCAAACCAAAACAAAACAAAACAAAAAAGCCCCAAACCAAAAACAAACAAACAACCTCCCCACCCCCTCCCCCAACCCTCCCAAACCTAAAACAACTCCGAACACCTTGGTCTTGGGCTTTCAATCTCTGGCACATGAGAAAAATGTTTTCCAGTAGGCAATGTAGACTGGGGTATTGGTTATACCCATCAAGGCCTCCTCGCCTCAAACCTCCTTCCCTAGGCAATTCCCCTGCCTCAGCGTGTCTCCCATATCCCCGGCTGAAAAGGTAGAGGATCAAATTCTGAGGATGCACCTAAGCACACACATTGCGTCCTCCTTATAAGACTTCCCTCCACCCCCACCCCCGGCCCAAATAAGGTAAGGAACGGTGACCCTGAAATTCTGCTAATGTGACAGCGAGGCTGCCATCCAGCCAGTGGGCATGGGCTGCCTTTAGAAGGCCTGAATTTAAAAGTGAAAAATTTAAAGTGAAAGACGCCTAAGAGGTGGGAGGAGCCAAGATGAGACACCCACTCTACCTCAGAATTGCCTTAGGCCTGTGCTGGCTCTGGCCCCTTGCTGAGACAGTGGTTTCTGGAGAAAAGAGAGCATTTGAAAGGGGCTCTCTGGGTGGCTTGGCCCCTTGGAGGGCTTCTGCCTTACCCAGCCAGGCATCCCTCCCACGCTGTTCCCTCCCAGCAGCCCTCTAGTAGCTGGGGTACAGCTGCTCCAAATTAACACCCAGAGTTCTGTTGGGTATAGAGGATAAAGGACCCCTTGGGCAGCGGGGAGGCTGTGGCTTTCCTGAAGAGAAGCCAGGGGAGAAGGAAGGCTTGGCTAGAGTAGGTAGAAAGGTCTGGACCGGTAACTCCTGAATCTGGGAGAAAAGGTAGATCTGCAGGTGATTAGCCACGCCCCTCTGAAGCTTCACCATGGTCACAGGCCCAAGACTATGAGAATTCAGAAATCCCAGCATGCAACAGTCCCAGGGTTGGGCCAGACAATAGAATTGGCTCATTTGTCTGTCAATTGATGTTGGATCTCCAATCTCAGTTTCCCCAGAGTGTTGGACTAAAGGATAATTCACCTGAAATCTTTCTCAGTGCATCACCTCTTTGTTGAACCTGAAAAGAATATTATTTAAGACATCTGTGGCAGCAAGGAATGAGGAACTCTCTGGCTTTGATGGTCAGGGGGACCACAAACATTCTCACCCTTGTGAGGAATGGGCCTAGAGATGAGTGTGGGCTCACAGTGGCAACTATGCAGTGATAACAAAGGCATTTAAACATTTTTCTCAGCCTAAATGTACTCCCCTTATGGATAACGCTAGTGTTTCAAACACATGTCTGGGGTCAGCATGATACTAAACAGAGGGTCCATGACTGGGCCCAGAGTTGCAAAGGCCACTACTCAGCATGCACTCTAAGCATGCTTACGGTCTCCCGGGCAGACATTTTTTAAACAGTGGGGCTTCCTAATGCTGCAAGTTTTTAATACAGTTCCTCATGTTGTGTTGATCCCTGACCATAAAATTATCTTCATTGCCACTTCATAACTGTAATTTTGTTACTGTTGTGGATGATAATGATAAAATCTGATATGCAGGATATCTGATATGTGATCCCTGTGAAAGGGTCCTTCCATGCCCATAGGAGCCTACAGCCACAGGGTGAGAACCATCCTTTTAAAGGATAGTTTCTTAGGGCTACTTCCTGAGGCAAAGGAGAAAGACAGGGAAAATTCCGCAGACATGGGAGAGAAAGGACCCCAGCATCCTGGGATTACTGAAGCCTCTCACTAGCTGGGAATTCAACTGTTAATAGCACTGACTGTGAAGGTTACCAACAGAAAGATAATATTCGCCTCATACATAGATATTTTGCTATCATAGCAATAGCCAGGTTTAAGGCCAGCCCACATATGACCTTGGGTCAGCCCTCATTCCTTTCCCAGCACGGGGAATAAGAAGTTAGCTGTTTACACTCTCCTGCCTTCCAGCTCCCCTGTGACACAGACTTTCACTTTCTCAGCTGTAATCTTGTCAGGACCCAGCCTGTGATCTCTCTCAGGTTCCTCCGCAGCCTTTTCGTGAGCTGCAAAACCCACACTGAAGCTCATCTCTCAGGGAGGAGCCTAAAACCCACGTCTCAGGAGTGTCTTGTTTCTTCCCAAGTGCCCTTTCCTAACCCTTGTGCTTAAAATCTATATTAAAAATGTCTCTCTAAAGTATCTTTTAAGTGAATTGCAGCTCAAGGCTGGGGATGGCTCAGCAGTTAAAGGTATGTGCTGCTCTTTCAGAAGACCCAAGTTCTGTTCCCAACACTCAGAAGTTGGGCAAACTCACAACCGCCTGCGACTCCAGCTCCCAGGGACCTGACATCCTCTCTCACCTCCGATGGTACCTGCACTCTTGTACAAACAAGCAAGCATGTGTACACATACACACACACACATACACCACATATACACACCACACACACACACACATACACCACATATACACACCACACACACGTACACACACACACATACACACACCAAAACTCTGTTTTGTATTGGCTTACTTTAAGATTCTTTATGTGGAAGCCAGGGATCCAGTTTGCCTAAGTTAAGATCCCTAATGGAGTAAGGCAACTTCTCCTGCCCTTAGGTGTGACAAGGCAGCTTGTCTCTCTGCCTTGGGGCCTTCTCAGTTCTTACAGATCTGAAACCACTAGCCTGCAGCATCTCTTTCTTATCTAAGGTTGAGCGATAAGAGGCCGCAGCCCTCTCTTTTGTTCACCTCTCACTGCTCACCCATAGGAGCAGATACTAGGGATCGCCCAATATCACTTGCCCAGGGCTTGCCACAAAGGCTCTAAAGCCCATCTTCCCTTCACCATCCTCTGCTTCCTGACCAACCATGGTACTTCCCCATACAGACCTGAGAGACATGCTGTGCCTCTTGTTTCCAGGGGCTTGATTGTAGACTTCATATTTTGGCAGACATCTCTGTATCTACAGATCTTATGACACCTGATTAAAATAAATCCCAGGCAGGTTTTGAAGTGGACGGCTGAATGTGAATAAGCACAGGTAACTGTAAACTTAGCACAAACTGCACAAGGAGGGAGGTGTTGGCTCTATCAGTGTGTGTGAGTGTATGTGTGTTTGTGTGAGAGTGTGAGTATATGTGTGTGAATTGTGTAAGAGAGAAAGAGAGGGAGGGAAGGAGGGAGAGGGAGAGGGAAGAGAGAGAGAGAGAAAAAGAGAGAGAGAGAGAGAGAGAGAGAGAGAGAGAGAGAGAGAGAGAGAGAGAGAGAGAGAGAGAGAGAGAGAGCGAGCAGTTTTGGGAGAGGATGAGCCAAGCCCATACGCAGGCGGTCCCCAGTCACGTTTGGGGTAAGAGTGATGAGTAAAGGTCGTACGTAGGACAAACAGCCTTCTTCCTGCATGTGCCCCACAGAGTTTGCCCAGGCCAGGACACAGGACTGGAAGATCCAGTTAACACTCCTGTGTCAAAGTGAGACACCACCTCCTCCTTTTCAGGAATGGCTCCACGAAATCCATGCAAACCAACAGAACACAGAGATGAAGCAAACGTCCCTTCCATGTGTTTTCTTAATGACGCCATCAGAAGCTTCCACTAATCCAGAATGCTGAGATGAGGCCCTGGGTGCATGATGCATGCTGCCCTGTGTCCATGATCGCTCAACAAATTATGTGAGTTACTGTTGCTGTTCTCAGCAAGTGGTAAGCAGATTCTCTAAGCGGCTTTTCAATAACTTTTAGGTGACCAATTACAATAAGCCAATAAAATGAAATTCGGGCCACATTGTGGCTGGGCTATATTTAATTTCATCTTCCTTGGATGATTATGGTGCATTTTAAAATGCTGTATAGCTTCTGATGTTATGAGTAACCTTAATTGCTTCTGTATCTTAATGATTATAAAGTGTATCCTGAGTATAATTTGGTTCTTAGGTGTACACAGGTGATACTGCAGAGACTGTGAGAGACCTGCTGAGTGCTGGACCAGGACAAAGCATGGCATATCTATGGGGGATCCAAAGAACTATGACCCTTACCAGATGCATCAACCAGATGTGCATGTTAATCTCCAGGGAAGAACGGATTTGATCTTGAGCCCATGCTCACTGTCAATCTCCTCTGCTAGAGATCTGCTTTTGTTTTTGAAACAGGGTCTCCCGCATTCCAGACTGGTATCACTAGCAGAAGATAACTATTAACTTCTCATCCTCCTTCCTCTACCAAGAGCTAGAAATACAGGCTTCTGCCACCACACACTGTTATATGACGCTAGAGATTGAAGCCTAACACTAGACAAGGAGACCACCACATGAGCAGCAAACCCAGCTCTCTCCTAAAGAGTTGCTACAGAAAGCAGGCATTCACAGCCTTACCCTCAACTGTCTTTCTTCCCCTACCCCACCATGGAGCTACCCAGGTTCCACAGAATCACTTATTTCCGTTATTAGAGATAAATAATATAAACTGTAGTGTCTATTTCTTCATGGTCTCCTCTGGGGATTTTATATGCCCATAGAGACAAACCTTGTATAGTAACACAAGGTTTGAAAGAATACTGCCAAATTTACATTCACAGTTCTGAGTTCCAGACATACAAGTGTGGGTACCCAGGAAGCAGTAGCCTTCCAGAGGCAAGAAGAAACAAAGGCTTTGCTTTGGAAGTATGAGGTTGGAAACGCGGCCACTCAGTCACCATTCCGGGGGCCTTCAGAGTTTCTTCTGCTATCTCAATGACACTATTTCCTTCTCTGATGGCGTTAAGTCTCCCTAGTGTATTGATTTAATATTAGAATGTTGATTTAAGCATTTCTAAGTGGCAATTCAAAACAGGAAGAAAAAAAAAAAGGACCATGGAAACCTGGACAACTCACCAGCAGTGCAGTATCATGAATTACAAACACACCCACAATGGCTACCCAACAACCTTAGCCAGAAACTAGTGCTCAGGGACCTGACCCACCATAGGTACTCTTATTTCCAATCCAGGCAAGCTCTCCTGGCAGCATCCATAGAGCCTCTTTCATGGTGCTGATACTCATGGGATTCTACATCATGGTCCTGATGCTCATTGGGTCTTACATCACGGTAGTGATGCTCATAGGGTCTTACATCATAGTGGAGATGCTCATGGGATCTTATATCATAGCTCTGATGCTCATGGGGTCTTACATCATGGTCCTGATGCCCATGGAGTCTTACATAATGGTAGTGATGTTCATGGGGTCTTATACCAAGATGCTGATGCTCATGGAGTCTTCCATCATGGCACTGATGCTCAAGGGGTCTTACATCATGATAATGATGCTTATGGGGTCATGGGGTCTTAGATCATGGTCCTGATGCTCATGAGGTCTTATGTCATGGCACTGATGCTCATGGGGTCTTACAGCATGGTGCTGGTGTTCACAGGGTTAATTGTGATGTTGATACTCACTAGGTCTCAGGACCCTCTAGCCACTGTGCTTTTGGCAGCCACAACTAGTCAGTCAGCACTCATGACAAAAATCACCTGGCTCCCCCTGAGAGAGAATGAAGCCTAGGATAGGTGAAGAATTCTGGAGCTGGACATGCCCACACCTCCTGGGAAGGAGGAGCAAAGTGTTCACAAGACTGTATCTTACCCATGGAATCAGAAAAATACTTCCTTTGTGAGCTAACACTCCTGCACTGCCTAAGTTACTTTTCTATTGCTGTGATAAAACACATGGGCAAGGCAACTTATGAAAGAAAGTATTTGGGGGCTCACAGTTCCAGAGGGCTAGAGTCCATGACCATCAAGGCAGAGAACATGGTAATGGGCACATAGGCATGACACTGCAGCAGAAGCTAAGAGCTTACATCTGACCCAAAAGCACAAGGCACAGAGAGAAAAACCAGACAGACAGACAAACTGAGAATGGCACTGGCTTTTGAAACCTTAAAGCCCATCCCTAGTGACATATCTCTTCTAACGATGCCACACACACCTCCTCATCTTCCCCATCCAGTTCCACCGGCTCAACCAGTCAAATATATGAGACTATGGGGATCATTCCCATTCAAACCACCACGCCCACCTACAAAGACACTAGGGCATCATCACTTTTTATTACTTTGATGTGACCACTGGCTCCAATTTTCTCATCGTTCATGGCCCAGCAGTACCTCACTGTCAAAGATGGCCGCCTTCAGTACTTCAGTCCTCTCTTGACAAGTAAAACCTGCTTCTCTGTCCCTTTGAGGCTGAGCTGCTTGCCCTATGACCACTGCATCAATAGAATACAATAGAAGTGACCCCATTTTTCTATTAAGCCCCGATCTGCATGGAAGACATGGTAACCTTCCTAAGGAGACCACATGGAGAAAGAAAACCCAAAGGAAGAGGCCCTGTGGCCACAGGGAGAAAGAAAGAAGAGGTTTAGCCACCTTTGTGACTCAGCTAAACTCACCCTTCCCACTCCTCTGTGCCAGGACCTCTCACTTAAGAACCAAGCCTTCTTAGACCCTCTAGACCAGCCCAGTCACAAACTGAATCCCACTTAGAGACCCAACAATTCCACATCAAGCAAAAAGTTGCTCAGCCAAACTCTACCAAAATATCATGAGCCACAGAATCATGAGCTTATATAAAATGGCTGTTGTAACCCATACGTTTGAGACGGGCTCCCTGGGATCCGCTTTGCTTAGGCCCCCCATTCACACCACCATGTGAAGAAGAAACTACTTCTCAGGGCTCTGGATTCCCCATGCAAATCCTCTGTTGTCTTACCATATCCAGGACAGGACTGGACTCCCGATCTGGCACGACAAAACTCAGTTCTGACATCCCACAAGCATGGCCTCTGCTCACTGCCAACCTCTCTCCTAGGCTGACGGGTGCAATTCCTCAGGAACTCAAGTTAATTACTGACTTTAAGACTCAAAGGTTCTAAGTGTTGTCTATTTATTGTTCTATTTTTAAGGGCTACAAAGGGCAAACACCCCCTCCTTCTGAGACTGGTGCCTTTGAGAGCAAGTGGCAGCCGGTGCCTGAGTTACAGCCTAGAGAATAGTGGTTCAGACCCCAGAGCCAAGCTGCAAGGCTGCCTTAGATAAGACAGCCCCTTCAACCCTGCTCCAGCCATAGGGTGACCACAGACCACAGTTATGCTTGGTCTGCTAAAACCATGTGTGGTCCTGAGGCTTAAAGGACCTAACTAGTACATTTGACTTATATATAAGATGTGACTAGCACAAGATCAAAGGAAACAGGGACACGTATAGGCAGCCTCTCACCTTGAGGGACAGTTTAGGAGTGGTCTGCTCCCCCCTCCTTCCTCCCTGCATGGACAGTGGAGGTGGGGAAAGGGGCCTGCAGTATCAGGAAAGCACTTCCTCTGTCACCCGCCCTTAAGGATCCCCTCGGGTTTTTACTTCCAATTAAATGTAGGGAATGTCCTACTCTCAGGAAGCAGTATGAGAGATGCTGTGGACTTTAGAGAAATGGAGACTAATGGGGCTCTCTTCTCTCAGTCTCTCTTTGCATCTCAGGTTTATGTGTGAGCTTGTGTTCGCACACACGCCTGCCACTGCCATCTGACTCCCTCACCAGAGGCCCAAACCAAAGGAGACCATTCCATCTCAGATCTGAGCCTCCAGAATTGCAAGACCAATACATTTATCTCTGGGGCCAGTGAAGTGGCTCACTGGGAAAAGGGGCCTGCTGCCAAAGTTGACCACCTGTCTTCAATCCCTAGGACCTACGTGCTGGAAGGAAAGAATAGATGCACAAATTGTCTTTCTGATGCATGAGAAAGTCTCCCACCGCACATAAAATAAAATAAAAATGTAAATATAATTCTTAGAGCATTTAAAAATAAATAAAAATAAATAGTTTACCTTTACTCGGTCATCTCTCATATTTTATTTTAGTAACATGAAGCTAACTAATGTAGATTTCTAAGCAAGAGCTCTGTGACACTTCACCCTTAGAAAGCTAATATGGTCCACTCCTGTATTTTAAACCTTTCCACCCTTAACATACCCTCTCTCTCTCTCTCTCTCTCTCTCTCTCTCACACACACACACACACACACACACACTCACATACATGCACACTCACATACATACACATTCACATACACACACTCACACATACACACTCACACACATATACATACTCACATACACACTCACCCACATACCCACATCCACACATACTCACACACCAACACACAGTAGCTTAGGAATTGTACATTTTCTGGTTTAGTGGAGCGCCCTTTAATTAGGCAGAATAGCATGTTCTGCTGCAAAACCACAAGGCATGGGGCTTACTTGGTTTGTTTCAGCAAAACGGACAGTCCAGATCTCTCTGCCAAGATCTGTCACAGATGAACAGCTGCCTAGTCCCCAGCATCTGCATAGGCCCTCTGGGGCTGTGACCTCTGCTTAAATATCCAGGAGGACATCAAAACAGCTCCTCCAACAACAGCTAATCCCATAGGCTCTCTCCTAGAAAAGGTTTCCATGTGTACTGTTCATTACAAATGCTAATTCCCTGTGTGTTCTACCCAAGGCACTGCAAATAAGCTGCGGTAGTTTGAATAAAAACATGGTCCCCATTTTTAGGGGATGGCCCATGGGGAGTGGCTCTCTCAGGAGGCATGATCTTGTTGGAGTAGGTGTGGCCATGTTGGAGGAACTGTATCTCTTCCTGTTGCCTATGGATCCAGATGGAGAACCCTCAGCTACCTTTCAAGTACCATGTCTGCCTTCATACCACCTTGCTTCGTGCATTGACAGTAATGGACTAAACCTGTAGTTAAAACTGTAAGCCAGCTCCAATGAAATGTTGTCCTTTTTAAGAGTTGCCAAGGTCATGGTGTCTCTTCACAGCAATGGAACCCTAACTCAGAAGCAAGTGTCTCCTTAACCACTATGGTGATGCAGTGGAACCAGGTTCACAGACCTTTTGTATTCATACATAACGGAAATAGGGGGTCAGAGACATTTAGGAAGGGAGTTGAATTGAAAACACTAAACTGGGGGCTTCCCTTAATGTTTTATTTTTATAGTGCGAGAATGAAATTACTTATAAATAAGTGATACCAGTCTGCAAGTCCAGACTCAGGCCACCATGCTGAACACTAGTACCTGATTCTGACTGTGCTGTAGGCTTGGGAAGTGTCAGTCCCCTAATCGATGGATTTAACCACTGCACACGGCACCCTGGCTTTAGAAATGACTTTCAGAGAGAGTATTTCATCACACCATGAAACCAAAACATTATTTGTCCCTTAAAAATATCTTGAAGAATTCTAGAAGCCTGAAGGAAAAATAATAAGCATAACCCAGGCCTAGAAGACAGCCAAAAAAGAAACAAATGCCCAGATCCCTGCCACGCGGCCCTTCCCTTGGCCCAGGGGAATTTATGGTTGGATCTGGATACCAAAAGTAATGGGTATCCAGGGACCATGATTGCTCCCCTACTATCCACTCACATGATATGCAGTTTTGATTTGCAATTGTGGGTGAATGGTATCTGAGATCAGGGTGGAGCAGGGCCAGGCAAGGCGGGGCCAGGGATTTAGATAAAAAGGTTGCAAAAGATAGGGTGGAAAGTGCCAGACCAAAATTGAAGAGATCGAACACAATCAGTACAATCTATATGGGCATGGCCTTCCCTGCCACCCGATTCTGGCAGCATGCCACCCATCTAAGAACGAGAGCGTCTGAGTTGGTGATACTGCTGTGAAGAGGTGAGATGGGGCCAGCACATAGCAGAAAAGGGGACTGATCCGGTTTCAAGTCAGCTAAGAATGAAGAACGCTGTAATGCTTTAGGCTTCTGGGACTGAATGTGAATGGGCAGTATTGTCCTAGTGGGAATGAGCCTGTCTCCTGTCTTCCTGCAGAGTGCACACTGGTTGCCACAGGCTAGGTGCCTTTGTCACCGTTCCTAAGGCAGGAAGTCACAGTACCAAGGCTCCATGCTTTTCCTCAGTGTGCATGTGTGTGCTGCAGAAAGGTGTCTTTTTTTACTATAAGGGTCCCACCCTTCTGACCTCCAAATTCAGTCATTCCGGGAGGTAGAGTGTTATCACATGAACCTGACCAACAGCAGGGCAAAACTCGGTTCTTTTTTTTTGGGGGGGAGGTAGGTTCAGGACAGGGTTTCTCTGTATAGCCCTGGCTGTTCTGGAACTCACTCTGTAGATCAGGCTGGCCTTGAACTCAGAAATCTGCCTGCCTTTCTGACTACCTCAGCTGGGATTAAAAGCATGTACCACCACAAAGGGAGCCAGGAGAGGAGCGGTGTGAAGGTCGCTTTTCTTCTTAGTCAGCTTTCTCACTATGCTCTCCAGAGGTTCTTACTATGCACTCTGCCTGAGTCAGGAAGCTGCTCCTGATCCCCAGCATGCCCACCTGCCAGATGGTCACCAGGCTGATTCGTCTTAGTGCTGCCCTTTCCAATGGGACATAAGCACAGTCCAGTTCTTGGGATAGAGTCCCACTGTAAGAGACAAGCAGGTCAAATTCTGTCCGCGCTGCCATTGAACTCGTTCCTTATTTATAGACTGAGGTGGTTTATATCTCTAGCTCCCCCCTCCCCAGATTTGTTTATTGATTTGTTTGTCATGGCACGCACATAGAGATTCCGTTGTCAGGCTTTGGGCAAAGAACATTTACTTGCTGAGCCATCTCATCAGTTTTCACTTCCCCTACCCCCCTCCCTTTCTTTCAGATAAGGTTTTACCCTGCTCTGATTGGGTGGTAACTTACTAAGTAGACTAGGCTGGCCTTGAACTCATGGAGAATCACTTGCTTCTGCCTCCTTAGGTAAAGGCTTGTGCTCAGTCTAATTGAGGTTATTTCTTAATACGTTACACTATGTGCTTTCTCATAAAGTCAGCTAAGAGTCAGAACCCCCTATCTGCTGTTCCCAAATACCCAGGAGCATATGGGAAATCACTGGTCCATCCATCCATCCATCCATCCATCCATCCATCCATCCATCCATCCAGACATCCATCCATCCATCCAGACATCCATCTGTCCATTCATCTGTCCGTCCATCCATCCATGCATGCACCATTCTTCTTGTAGCAAATATTTGCAGAACACTTGCTACCTGAAGTCATTCCTCAGCTACATGGGACCGACCTGCCTGTGAGCAACCTCAGCAGAGGTCCTTTCTTGTAACATTTACACGTCTAATCTTACCTTCTTGCCCATAGTTTCCCTTTGCTCTGATAATATTTCATTTAAAAGATACTGTCTTTTTTACCACCTTCCAGACAGATCGAGCTCACAGTGTTTCTTGGTTTCTTTCAGACAGGGTCTTACAATGTAGTCCAGGCTGATCTAGAAATGACTATATAGTCTGGACTGGCTCCAAACTTAACAGCAACCCACATGCTTCAGACTCTCAAGTGCTGAGATTATAGGTGTGAGACACAATACTCAGCTCTCCAGTCTTACTACATGCTATAATCTTACTAAACTATATGCCTTTATAAGAGCCTAATTTACTTTTTAATTGGGGGGGGGACAGTAAAATAGCTTAGCTCAACAGTTCTCAATCTCTGATCATGACATTTTTTGGCAAACACTATCTCCAAAAATATTTACATTATGACTCCTAACAGTAGCAAAATTACAGTTATGCAGTAGCAATAAAAATAATTTTATGGTGGGGGTTCCCACAATGTAAGGAACTGTACTAAAAGGTCACAGCGTTAGGAAGGACGAGAAGCACTGCCTTCGCTGCTAAAGGCACCTGATGATCTGAGTTCATTTCCTGCAACTTGACATGGGAGAAGGGGAAAACTGAGTCCTACAAACTGTCCTCTGACCTATGCATGGGTATTGTGGCACATGCTTAACACACACACACACACACACACACACACACACACACACACAGAGCAAATATAAACATATTTTTTTAAAAATTTTATGATTTAAAGTGTGTATGTGTGTGTTTGTGTGTGCATGTGCACTCACATGCATGTCACAGAAACTTCACAGAGGTCAGAGGACAACCCTCAACTCTGTTTGCTCTTTCTACAGGTGAATACCAGGATCAAATTCAGGTCATCAGGCCTGAATATATATATACATACATATGTATACATGTATGTGTATATATGTGTGTATGTGTATGTATATATACAGAGATAGAGATATAGTGTGTGTACATATGTATATATGTACATATGTATTATGAAAAGTCCAATTGCTTTTAATGGCAATTGTAAGGCTTATTGTAAAGAAAATTTAATTGATAATTGTAATATACTAAGCACATCCCTGGGTCAATACAAGGACATTTCTATCTTCCTAAATCCCAGATAGTCTTTAACACCAGCCTCTTTTTCTGTCTCCTCTTAGTGCATGTCCATCAGCCACCTAGTTTGTAGTATTTGTCCATGTGCTGTGCTTTTATGCTTCCTTGCAGGGCAGAGAGTAAACGTCTGGAAGGGATGTGACTGACATACAGTGAATATTCCTTATCCATAGGCTACAATCCAGGTTTATTTATGTCCAAGGTGATGTGCTGTGAAATCATTCTCTCCCATTCTCACTTGTTTTTTACCTTTTAAATTCAGTTCTGTTTATAATACAACATGTGTTTTGTTTTGTTTTTTAACTAGTGTGAATGGAATTCTTCTGTATTCAAAAGAAATGTGATTTATGTTGCTGGAACATGTCTGTCTTTTAACATAGGGGAAAGCAGTTATAATTCAAGCAAAAGAAGCACTTCACATAATTAGACACAAAGGAGAGGGCTATTATGATATTTCTATAACGGGAAAAACTTGCAGACAAAATACTGTGTCAAGTATTTGACATACAAAACCAGCCGGTACATATCCCAGGCTGATTTAAAAAACTCACCATTTAGCCAAAGATGACCTTGACCTTCTGATCCTCCTGATTACAGGTGTGGGTCAGGATGCCAGTGTATGTGGTGCTGAGGATCAAACCCAGGCCCTCAGGCATGCTAGGCCAGCACTCTACCAAGTGAACTATGTCTCCAGCCCCTCATTAATTTTTAAAAGACACCTTTTAAAGACTCTTTTGTGAAATGGGAAGATGTACATAATATTCTGGAGAAAATGCAGTATACATATTATAGAACAGGGCCATAATTTTATAAGCATTCTATTTGTATATATCCATACCTGATACACATAGGGAAAAGATTAATAAGAGGTAGCTTGATGAGAGAGAGAGAGAGAGAGAGAGAGAGAGAGAGAGAGAGAGAGAGAGAGAGAGAGAGAGAGAGAAAGTAAACCCCTTTGGAGACATGAGCTGCACTGGGAAAGTTACTGTGGGGTCTGGCCCTTACCCCCACTGTTCCTGTGTTTAGAAACTATTCCGTTAAGTCATAATAAAGGCTGCAGATCTTTAAAGAACCCTGTAATTCGGGCTTTCCACAGAGTCCAATGGATGTTCTCCCCAATTACAGCAAAGGCTTGTCTGGAAGTGAAAAATGAATATTCCGTCATCCTCTTGAGAGAGGAGGGAGCCCTTTGCTGCTCCACATAGGGGTGGGCTGGGGAGCTCGGCCAAGGGCCAGTAGTCATTTCCAAGGAGAACAGTGAGGGCTGTACAGAGTCAAGCAAACGGGAGGGCACGGGCCATCCTTCCCACTTCCTCTCCGTCCTAGCAGGCTGGGAACGGAATTCATAGCTGTTCCACAGTCTCCCACCAGAGTCCTAGCCAGCATCCATGTGGGTATTTTTAACAAGGCATAAAACTTGCAATTCTATTAAAAACACATGTCTCTTGTTTCAAAGCACAGTTAGCAACAGACACTGAAAATGGGCAAACATACCACCAACCAGGGGTATGGGATATTCTCATTCAGTTCCTCGTCTCCTGTTCTGCAGTTCTGGGGACTTTGTATCTTTATTTCCTGAAGAAATGCATTTCCTTTGGTGGCAATAAACAAACACTCCTGGGGTCCATTTGCGCTATTATTTCTCAGAATGAAGACAAAGATTGATAGGTAAAATTTGAAATGGGAGAGGAATGGGGGAGGGGACAGCTGACGAGCCACAGAGAGGACAAACTGGGATCCCGGACATTGGAAGGCTAGGTTTTGTTGTTGTGCTGGCTAGTTTTATGTCAACTTGGCACAGGGTAGAGTCATCAGAGAGAAGGGGGCCTCAGTTGAGAAAAATGCCTCTATAAGATCTGGCTATAAGAAACTCTACAGGACATTTTCTTAATGGGTGATGAATGGGGAAGGCCCCGCCCATTGTGGGTGGAGCCATCACTGAGCTGGAGGTCCTGGGTTCTGTAAGAAAGCAGACTGAGTAAACCACGGAGAGCAAGTCAGTAAGAAGCACCCTTCCATGGCTTCTGCATCAGCTCCTGCCTCCAAGTACCTGCCCTGACTTCCTTCAATGATGGACTACCATGTGGAAGCATAAGCCAATGTAAACCCTTTCCTCCCCAGGTTGCTTTGGTCATGGTGTTTTATCATAGCAATAGTAACTCTAAGACAGTTGCCCAAGCATCTAACTCAAGTCAATCTCAAGTCAATATCTGGGATAGGTTCCTGGGATGTCCCTATCAGGGAAGTGTCCTTACTTCCCTTTAAAATAGGGAAGTAGACAGAGAATGTAGCTCAGTGTACAGTGCTTGCCTAGCATTGGGCAGGGCCCTAGAGTCCACGACAAACATTGTGAACACATATAAAGATTTGGCTCTCCTTAAACTGTAAAATGTATTCAGTGATAAAGACCTGGGCCTGCTGTTAGACAAACCCAGCTTTAAACCCATTTCCCTACAGAACAGCTGTCTCAGCTTAACTTGTCTAGACCTTCATTTTCCCATCTGTACAGTGGAAAACCAATGCTGCTCACCGGTTTTGCTCTCAGTATTTACCTTTTCTAGCTCTGCATGATGCAGCAGTGGGGCAGGGTGGAGCAGGGATCTTTATCCACCAGTCCTCTATTAGTGGTATGCTTATCTCCTATAATCTTCCAGAGATCCACAAGAGGGTAGCGCTAATCACCCAGCAAGTTGCTAAGAATGGCCTCCATGTCCAAGAGGCAATGTGTCATCCAGAACACAGGCTGTGTGGGAAGCCAGTTCCCCCTCACACAAATTACTAGGCACTTAAAAGCTTCCTCTCAAACCCTGATGCTCAGGATAGAGGAAAAGGCAGGGAGGGAACCTCCAGATCTGGTATTTTAGGCTGCAGAAAGGGAAACAGAAAGCTTTATTTATCTGGGCTCCCCAGCTTGCTAATTAACTTTCGGACTGGAAACTATTCTCGTGTCGGCGCCTGCACATCTTCTCATTATTAGAAAAACATCTGCTCATCATCTCCATGGTTTCCGACAGCCAAAGAGGACCAGAGTTCCATTCCCAGATGCAAATGTGTGACATCAAAGCTGCCTAGAGCACTAGATCTACCCCTCCTCACCTCCTACCCTAGAGGGCACAGGCTTTGGGAGATTAGAAAAGTTATTGGATTTTCTAAATAAAATTGGGTGAAGCTACAAGGAGCATGAGCAGAGACATCTGTGTGTGAGAGACAGAGGGAGAGAGAGAGAGAGAGAGAGAGAGAGAGAGAGAGAGAGAGAGAGAGAGAGAGAGAGAACGCATACTAGAGGCATACCGTGAATGGGTCAGGGGAAAGTACTTACTCATGCTTCAACTTGGCCACTGGAGTTTGGACCACTGGATAGATATTTATGGGGGGTGGGGGTTCCACTGGGTGCTCAGTGCTGAGTCTGTACATACAAAGTTCATCATGGAAGACAGAGAATTCATGTCCTGGACAGCAAATGGTTCTCAAAGGACAACCATACCTATCGACTCTCAGGCACAGTCAAGGGTCACCTAGGCATAACCTGGCAATTGTGTCTCTAAGATAGAGGGGAGCCCATGACACAGCAGTCCCTGGGAGATGAGGATCCAAGCTCAGAGTAGTATCAGTTCACAGCACATCAGAATGACCCATCTTCTCCTGATTGGGTCTAGCTAATCAATGGTCCCTCCTTACCCAAGGCTGAAGGCTGTCCTGGCATTGAGGACTTCAATGCTAAAACCAGGCCAGCCCTGGCAAACTAGAATGAGTTGACTGTGCTGCCTTCTTTTCCTTCTATCTCTTCTTCATCCACCTTTTACTAGAAATATTAAACAGGTCAAACAGTTTTTGCCTTAGTCTCCTTATTTATAAAGTGTATAGAAAGCCAATGCTCCTCTCCCACAGCAGTGAGATAGCCATAAGGCATGACAAGGTGGGCACGTGCGGGTACAAGGATCAGGGACACAGCAGGAGAACAAAGGAAGGGGAGGCACATTTGGGCAGAGCCTTCAAATTCTATACTGACAGCGAACGGAAACCAACTATTTAACTCCTGGGCTCCTCCCGCTCATCTGTCAAAGGCCCTCTCCTTTACGAAATCCTTCCTTGGCTCCAGCCCTTCCTCTGTTCCCTTCATCTCTACCCCATCATTGCCTAAAGTCGACCAGCATCTTTACTTCCTGACTCTCTTACTCACTCTGGGGCCATTCCCCCATATCAGTGTGGAATGTCTCTCCTGGATTGGCTCACATCTCATCACCTCACATCCCATCCCCTCCTGCCTCCACTCACCTATCCCTCAGTTTGAATACGTCCCTCCTCCATTGCTGTAGACTCATCTTCATAGGAAGTCAAGAGGTGGCCTTTCTATCACAGGGAACTGACTGGAAAAATGTGCACAGCGCTTTTCCAAGCTTTTAGGGCGATGGCTGTATCTGCTTATCCCTGGGTAATTCCCTCCAAAATTCCCCATGAATGCTCAATGCTGCAAGGGTACTGAACCCTATATATACTATGCTTATACATATACCAATAACTACATCCCCATGGTTGTACTCTATACTTCCATCTCATGCCTTTGGCATATTTTCACTGACAGCCTCACTACTTCTACATTTGGGGCCTTGTTGTGTGACAAAACTTCTCCTGGGGAGACACAACATACACCTCTCACTCCAGGTAGGGAACCCATGACAGACAAAGTACAAATACTGCCAACGTCCAACTTGGTAAACCAAGAGTTTTGCTCGGGTCGCTCACAGGAGTATGGGTGAGGGGTTACTTCCAGGTGCAGAAATTGCTCAAAAGCCCACTCCAACATGGGTGACAGTTCACAAAACTGGGAAGCTAGGGCACACCACAGCCTGCAGGCAGCTCAATAGATTGGCGTGTCCTTTCCAGGTGCCTCGGTTGATCTAAACCTCTCCCAGGCAGCTGGTCTAGCTTCTGCCTCTCCCAGGCAGCTGGTCTAGCTTCTGCCTCTCCCAGGCAGCTGGTCTAGCTTCTGCCTCTCCCAGGCAGCTGGTCTAGCTTCTGCCTCTTCCAGGCTGGCTTCTTCAGAATCTTCTTTGCAGCTTGGCTTGTCTGAGAGTCTTCTTTTGCACTTTGCTAGTCTCAGAAGAACTCTCAATTTTTATTGCTTACTTCGGCAGGGAGGGGGCCATGAAGCCTGCTGGTGGAGAACTATCACCCAACATTCCTGTTTGGCTATGGCCCCTGCTTGCTAAAACAGTATGCAATACAGGATGGGCATGCTTAGGCAATAGTGGCTCTGCTGTCTTGGGTACTACCAACAAGCCTTCTGATTAGATTTAAGGCCTGCTCCACAAGAGTGGGTTCAAGCCTGGTACTGTAAACCAGAACTAAAACCTGTGGCTTGGAGGTCAGAGGTACAGTGGGAAAGTAGCTTTTATGTTTTTTTTTTTTTTTTTTCGAGACCAATGTGATGTGCCTGTCAAATTCCTTTCTGAGTTTGTGTTTGTACCCATAGGACACAGTTGTTATCAGCCACAAATCATAACCAGTGGTAATGCTCCTAAGAACAAGTGACTGTTAGGAATAGGCATGTGGCCTATTCCTTTGTTATAAGTGGACATCTATAATGTGCCCTCTCCCACACAGCCATACCAGCCTCAGTGCTCACTGGAGAAGACTGGGGCCGTAACACATTTAGAGCTAGAGAAAGAAATGAGGTACATTCCATCCTACAGGGATACTCCTCAAATAGGAAGGTAAAGCACTCAAATAGCTTCAGGAAGTCCCTGAAACTGACCAGATTCACTAGACCCCGCCCACCCAGAGTAAGCAATAAATGCTGAGAGTCCCTCTCAGACAAATCAAGCTACACATAAGACTCTCAGATGGGCCAAGCTGTAAAGAAGACTCCGAGACTCTGAGACTAGACCTGTGTCTGGAAGAGGTTTATACCAACCAAGCTATTTAACGCAGATAGTCTCTAGACTGTCGAGTAGGCCTGTAGGTTGAGCAGTGCACTCCAGGTTCCCAGCTTTGTGAGTCACCACCCATGCTGGGGTGGGCTTTGCTGAAACATCTGTCTTTGAGTCATTTCTGCTCCTGTAAGCAGCCCCTCACCCACACTCTTGTAAGCCACCCAATAGAACTCATTGGTTCACCAAGTTGGACGTTAGTGGTATCCACACTTTGGTCTGTTGTGGGCTCCCTATTTGGGGTGAATACATGTATGAGGCATCTCCCCAGAAAAAGTTTTGTAACACAACAGGCCTATTGTTTAAAAACTATTTTATTAAATATTCATACACTACATGCAAATAATGTGTTTTGATCAAGTCCATCCTCTATTCCCACCCGTTCTTTACCCACTCCTGCCACGACATTTCCCTCCCACTTTCATGTACTTCCTTCCTTTTTAATTTAATACTGATTGTGTCTACTTAGTGATTCCTTTGTGTGTGGGTGTGGGAACATCCACTGGATCATGGATAGTGTCTGCATCCTGGAAGAAAAGGATTCGCCCTCTTCAAGCAGCCATCAATTGCCAATCATGTTTCAGATAGGGGTGGAGCTTTATAAACCCCTCCCCATTTCTCCTCCCCTTTTAGAGAAAGATTCTCATTGTGTATCCTCAGCAGGCCTGGAACTTACAAAGTAGGCTAGGCTGGCCTCTGTCTTCCAAATGCTAGATCTAAGGCATGCACTATCTAGTCCCACCCATTACTAAGTAGTAAGAGCAACTTAACACAAGTACTGCAATATGGAGAGAGTGGACCTGATAACTGAAACAGACCAGGAAAGCATGGGCAGTATGTTTGGATACATTGGACTAATGTGCACAGCTTGGATACACTGGACTAATGTGCATAGCACAGATACACTGGACTAATGTGCACAAAACGAATACACTGGACTAATGTGCACAGAACGAATACACTGGACTAATGTGCAGAGAATGGATACACTGGACTAATGTGCACAGAATGAATACACTGGACTAATGTGCACAGAACGAATACACTGGACTAATGTGCACAGGATGGATACACTGGACTTATGTTCACAGCATGAATACATGGGACTAAGAGATGGTTTGGGTTTGGAGCAAAACAGAATGGTTTCATCACCCTACTCAGAACTGAGTACAACTTAAACTTTATGAATCACTTCTCTATTGCTGCAGGCTCATCTCCCACCCAGGCTGTTCTCTACTCAGAAGCCAAGAGGTGGTTTTTCTATCACGCGCAGCTGATCTCAAAATCCTACTGTGGGTCCTCTAAGCTGCTGTGACAGCAGAAAACGCCTTTCCAAAATTTTCCATTTAATCACTTCTGAACAGATGTGACTGGAGGTAACGAAAACTGCCAAACACCGAAGTCTGGATATGCAGGGGAGGGATTACCCAGTCTTCATTCTCACCGGGCACACTTCTGAGCTCTCTGCTCTGCCCTTTGCCCCTCGATTATAGCTATCATGAACCATGAGTGAATTCCTGCACACTCCATGCTATTTCACGCCTCTCTGCCCTCCAACTCCAGCTCAAAACCTGCCAGCTCTGAAAAGCATTTCTGAACTGATTCCTCACCCACCCATCATCCTTCCTCAGTTCTGGATTTCTCGTGGGTCCCTTCCACTGCACTCTTAACACAGCAAGAAGTACGGCTTATGTTTCTCTTACCAAAATATAAATCCCCTGCAGACAGACTTCATACTAAAAGACAGGATCTAGGTTTACCTCAGAGGCAAGCCTTAGAGCCCGTCTCTGGTGGGCTCTCTAGATTAGGTTAATGGAGGTAGAAAGACCTACCCTGAATGTAGGCAGTATGATTCCACGGGCTGCGTGGCCCCAGACTGCATAGAAAGAAGTGAGCTGGTCACCATCTCTCCCACTTCATTCTGACTACAGAGGCTGTGGCCAGCTGCCTCCAGACCCAGTGGCCAAGTTGTCTTCACCATGATGGTCTGTACCCTTGGAACTGTGAGCCTAAATAAATCCTTCCTCAAGTTCTGTTTGTTAGGGCATTGCATCACACAGATAGGAAATGAAACTCATAACCACTACTTCCATCCCCATGGGCAGCATACTTCAATGTGTATGGCAGGAACACATGAAAACCTGGAACCTTGTCCACGCCAAACAGCACCGATCTCCAAAGCAGCTCAGGATCACCAACCCTGAAAGCAGTCCAAGCAAAGGCAAACCATCTTCTCTTACCTCCAGCTTCACCACAAACCAAGCCTGGCCCTAGAAGCACCTGGCTCAGAGCTGCAGGTATTCTTGGAGGCAGAGCAAGCTCCTAGCTTCGATTGGTCTCTCAATCATAATAAGGGGATAATAATGACTCACAGCCTGATGTCACGAGGAATAAATGGAATTATTATGTAAAACTATTAGCATTTAGTAGATGCTTACTACTGGTTTCCACCCAGTCCCATTCCCCTTCTCTCCTTGTGGTGCCAAAATAGAGTCAGCCTGATACAATCTGGATTCATATCATACGCTGGCAGCTTCCATCTTCTGCAACTTGATTTTAGGAAATGAGGAAGGAGACAAAGACTGGCCTGGATGGTGACCCTGGAGTGACATCAGTGTCCAAAGCCTCCTCACTAGGTCCCAAGGTCACCACGCTCCTTGTCTTAGAACACAGCTTCCGGGGCTTCATGCCAATACCATACGGCATCCTGTAATGGCTCAGTGGCAGAAGAACAACCTAGAAAGTAGACCAGGCAGAAATGCACTCCCCAACTCAAAACAAGATTATTCTTCTGCAAAGACACATGGGAAAAAGTCTGACAGGACCAAGAGGATGCCTGCCTCCTTGAAGAAAACTGACATTCCTTCCACCAGAAGCCAGCAACTGTCAATCACTTTCAGATAGGAGTGGGATTTCATAAGCCCCTCCCTGATGAATTAGACAGATTTTTTTTTTTTTGAGACAGGATCTTATTATGTAGACTTAGCTGGTCTGAAACTAACTCATTATACAGAACAAGCTGGCCTTTAGGAGTAAATGCATGAGCTACCCAGCCTGGCCCATTAGCAAGAGTGACTTAACACAACACTGCTTGAGTTAGCCTAGGCTATGTTAGAGAGTAAGAATTTCAGGCAATTTAGCATTCTAATATCATTCTCCATTTCCGCAGCTTCTTACAACACAATACTCCTGTTGTCTGAAGGCATTTACAATGCCCATTCCATCCTGTTTTTAATTTTTAAAAGCTATTTTTAATTATTTCATATACTATATTTTGAGGTAGGAAGGATCTTGTGTGTGTATGTTGGGGTTGGGAATGGTTCATGTCATTCTTAATAAAGGACCAGTTCTATGCCAGGAGAAGGTTAGACCTCAGGTAAGTTATGCTCAGTGTGGTGGTTTAAATGAGACTGCTCATAGGTTAGAATACTTGGTCCTCAGTGGGTGGAATTGTTTGGGAAGGATTGGGAGGTGTGGCCTTGTCGGAGAAGTATATGACTGGAAGCAGGCTTTGAGATTTCAAATCCCATGCTATTCTCAGCTAGCAGTCCATGCTTGTGGACCAGATGATAGCTCTCAGCTACTGTTCCAGTGTTGTGCCTGTCTGCCTGCTGCCATGTTCCCCACCATGATGGCCATGAACTCAAACCCTTTGGAATAATGACCTCCGTGTTAAACCCTTTCTTTTATAAGTTGCCTCAATATTGGTGTTTTTTGATAGCAATAGAAAAAAAAAAAACTAAGACACTTAGTATTGGGCTTAAGTTGTAAACTCCAGTCATGTTCGGGGGTGCTATGGTGACAATGGAACCCTCAGGTCATCAAGAGTATCATGATAATTTGTGAGGGAAGGGTAGAAGTCGCCCCCCACCCCCACAGGATGGGGAGTATTCATTCCAATATCATTAGGTGTTCTACTGGCCAGTAATCATGGGTCAGAAGAGTCCAGAATCTATGGGTTTGGAGAAGAAAGGTAGGAAGCACAGGGAGGCTAAGTGCAATAGCACACACCAGAGGTCCCAATATTTGGGAGGCTGGGGCAGGAGGATTGTGGATTTGAGATCAATCTGAGCTAAGTAGCAAGTCCCTATTTTAAAGGTGACAAATAACGGCTGCCATGTAAGAACACCTCCTCCAAACATCCCATTCAGCTCCCTCAGACTTCACCTTTCATTCATTCTTTCACCCACCACTTACCCTCTCAGGCCCTCTAGGAGGCAGTATTGATCCCTTGGGGCAGTATAATGAACTAAGCCCATCCTCCCTTCACTGCTGTAGCTAGCACCTTTCAGGATTTTAAGGAATAACAGCAGGTGGACATTTGCTTGTCTTAGAGGAGGTACATATCCAGGGGAGCCCTGGAATGCTGATTTCTTTCCCTCCCTCTCTTTTTTTTCTGTCTTAAGAGGCTGTGGAAATGAGAAGGATGGGAGAGATAAGACAGCTGGCAGGAATGTAGAACTCTGGGCAAGAGAATCAAAAACCGTTTCCAGTAGGATTCTGAGGAAGCTGTGCTCCTGTCTCCTTCTTGAAGCTGTTAGTGAAATACGCATCCTTCAGCAAATGTTTCTGATGACTGCCTGGGCAGACATTGGTGAGATGCTATGAAGTGCTATTTCTGTTCTCAACACGAGGAGCAGGAGGAGGTAGGAACAAAACCTGGGCCTGGAGGACCCCCTCACAAAGAGAAAGAGGTTCTCCTGCCCACACAGTTTACAGTGTAGTGGGAGGGAGGCTTTGCAAATAAATAAACACCTGTGGTGGTGTGTGCCAAGGCCAGAACTGAAAGGAGTTTTGGGAGAGTAGCTGAAGAAAAAGAAAACATATATATATATATGGGCTGAAGAGATGGTTCAGTGATTTAACTGCATCTGCTGCTCTTTCAGGACCTGGGTTCGGTTCTCAGCACCCATATGGCAGCTTACAACCATCTGATTCACAGGATGCAATGTCCTCTTCTGGCCTCCTCAGGCACCAGTCGTACATATGGTACACATACAAACCCACAAGCAAACACTCACATACATAAAATAAAAAAATAAATAAATCTTTTGTTTATAGATTTGCATTTGGTTTGCATTTTATTTGAGACAGCCTCTCAATTTAACGCAAGGTAAACTCGAACTCACCATCTAACTGAGGATAATTCCCAAATTCTGACCTTCCTGACTCAACCTCCCATTATAAGTGAAGGGTAGGCAGCTGAATCAGACCAGAGTCTGGACTTTCTCTGGGTGCCACCTCTGAGGGTGACCTGTCAGAACCCTGGATGTGCCAACGCGTCTGTCCTGGTTTGTATTGTCTTCCCAAAGTGACCACCATAGTCATACAGGTAGTATTTACCTCATAGGGGCGGCTGGAAGGTGGTCCCCTCCGGTGTCCACATCTTAGTTGCTAGAACCTGTGAATGTCATATTATTTGGGAAAAGGATCTTTGCAGATGTGATGAAGTTAAGGACCATGAAAGGAGATGCTTAGCTTGTATCATCCAGGTTTTCCTGACATGCAATGCCATATACACTTACAAGAAAGGCACTTACAGACACAGGAGTGAGGCAGAGGCAGCAGTGGAAGACAGCCATAGTGACAGATACATCTAAGGAATGTGTATATTCTCTGCAGCTGGGCAAGGGAGGAAGAGGTCTCTCTCAGTTCCTTCCAGAGGCAGTGTGGCCCTTGCTGGCTATTTACTTTAGGGTCTAGGGCCTTCAGAATTGGGAAAAATAAATGCCTACTTGTTTAAAATGAGCAATGATTTGTTAGGTGGGTAACACACTGACCATCCTGAACATCAGCAGAACAGTGAGCATCTCTAAAGCAGATCTAGTAGACTTCAGGCACCAGGCATTGTACAAAGTCATCCAACAACCCCATGCACTATTTCCATTTATCAGATGGGCAAACTGATACTAGATGAGGAGAGTTGGCCAAGGTGGGCTGGGATGGAGGGAACATAACCCTACATGGACGGCTCTCTCCAGCTAGAAGACCAAAGCTTCCTGGACAGGGTCCTACTTCTTCTGTGCAGGCGGCTCAGGAATTTGCGTATTGGAGTTGAGCTTATTTTTGATCCCAAATGATATTTTTACCAGATTTATCTCTGAGGTTTGGCTTCTTCTAAAAGTCAGAGGATGACTAATTGTGGGGACAAAAAGACAAGATCTCAAATGACCTGAGTGGTGTTTCTGATGGATTTGCCAGCACGTAAATAGCCCTGATGGGCCTGTGGGGTGTTCTCATTCTTTGTAAGGAAAACCTTGGAAGCCAAGGCACAACCCAGAGATGCCTTAGCATTGACTATAGGAGTGATAGATAGATAGATAGATAGATAGATAGATAGATAGATAGATAGATAGATAGATAGATAGGTAGACAGACAGACAAGCTCTCCATATTTTGAACAAAGACAATGATAAACTAGATTTACAAGTAAAGTATGCCTTCCCAGAAATCTGCCTGGCCCAGAGATCAGTACATTAGAAACAAATTTCTAAAGTTTTTCTGGGAACCTCCTCAGAGAAAAATCAGTTGGTTGTGCCCAGGAATCTGTGAGTCCAATTCACCATAATAGTATTCTGCAGACTCCAGTAGGAGAAGAGAAGTTTATGGACTAAAATAAGCTCCAATATGTTAGCATATCAGATGTTCCATATAGCTATACACAGCCTGGACCCACTTGAGCATTAATACACCTTGTAGCTACATGTAGCTTTATCAGGAGGCAGGGGTTGGACAAATCCATTCTAAAACCCCTGGATTTCCAGGTCCCAGTGGTCCTCACATATAAGAAACAATTTGCTGGTGCCTTTAACACCACTGCTTGGGTAACTGAAAATACTAATTGCCCCCAAAGAGGCTTGTACACTCAACACAAAGCTCTCAAAGAGTAGCGTTGTCCCATTGTGATCTGGCTAATCACCTCCTACTTAAAGAAATCCAGTTCTCTCAAGCAGAGCAAATATTCAGTCAATGTGGCTATGTATTTGTTCAATCTCCACAGAGAAGAAAACAGAGAAGGCCCTTAGGAATGCTTCTCTTTAGCTTTTCTGAGATGGCCTGCTGGGCCACTACTTCTCATCTCGAGGCTCAGCTTGTGTGGTCTACAAATGTAGCCAGTTCTTTGTCCTGGGTCATCTGGGAGCATAGAAGGATAAGTAAAAAAGAGGCTTAGCATGGGACTTGCTGGGTTCTGCCACAAGGAAGGTGGGGGTGTAGCGAGGAACATGGAACAATTCAGGTGCAAGGTGCTATTATTCTCTAAGTGGATACCCTCAAGGCCTGGGATCTAAACAAACCAGTGGATAGGAGGGGCAGAGTCCTGCTTGATTCTCCCTCCCCCACTTCTAGGAGATCTGTTTAAGAGTCACCAAGGCCTTTGCTGCAGCAGGTCCACAAATTTGTTTGTAACTCTGAAATCCAAATAGCTTTGTCCCACGAGTTTGCTCCACAAGGCATGAGGCAGTCATGTTTTGTCTGATCTGAACTGCTGGGCCACTTAATCTCTCTTTACTTGGTCCGTACAATCGTCTTACATTGGGCTGCTGCAATGATGATTCACTTGAAAACAAGGGGTTATAACAAAACCCACCGGAAGTACTTCCTGACACAGTACAGCTAGCTAGCACACCATCTTTCTAAAGATCCCTCAAAGGCTGAGCTCTAAACCACATCTGGCTCGGAGGGTTCCCAATAAAGAACCATGGGTTTGTCATTCCAAGAATGGATAATTAAAACATTTCCATCCCATGTTCATATACTAAGATCCCAGGACTCCCTCTCCCTCTCTGCTTACCATGTGACTGCAGGAAGACAGAGAATTGAGAGGAATGAAGGGAAAGTGTTTGCTGTACAAGCCTGAGACCCTGAGTCATGTAAAGGTCAAGTATGGCCACTCACTTCTGTAACTTTGGTGCTGGGTGTGAGTAGAGAACATAGAAAAGATCCCTGGAGCTCTCTGGCCTGTTGGTCTAGATAAAATGACAAGATCCATGCTCAGTGAGAAGCCCCATCTCAAAAATAAGGTGAAGAGAGATAGAGAATCCTTACACTGTATTCCACATGTGCATACACAAGTGAGAGAGAGATCCAATCTAAGATAGGTTTGTCCCCCATAGACTCATGTGTTTGAATGCTTGGCCATGGGAGTGGCACTATTGAGAGGTGTGGCCTTGTTGGAGGAAGTGTGTCAATGTATAGGTGGGTTTTGAGGTCTCCTATGCTCAAGCTCCACCCCAGTTTGGAAGACAGCCTCTTCCTTGCTGCATTTGGATCAAGAAGTAGAACTCTGGGCTCCTCCAGCACCATGTCTGCCTGCTTGCTGCCATGCTTCCTACCGTGATGATAGTGGACTGAACCTCTAAAACTGTAAGCCAGCCCCAATGAAATGTTTTTATTTATAAAAGTTGCCTTTGTCATGGTGTCTCTTCACAGTAATGAAATTCTAGCTAAGATAGCACATGTGCACATACATGTGAGAGACATGTGCTTACATTGAATCCCCTCCCCCTCCTTCTCTCCAGCTTTACTCCTGCCCTGTCCCACTTGGCTGTGTGAAGATGCAGAAAGAACTCCACCAGCCAGGAAGACAGCCCTCACGAGAATCAGCCATGCTGGTGCCCTGATTTCAGCTTTCTGGCCTCTTTTAGGTTACTAAATCCTTGGTATTTTGTTACAGCAGCTTTAGCAGATTGATACTAACAAGTAGAGTGCTGCTTCAACAAATAACTAAAAATGTGGAAGTATTTTTAGAACTAGTATTTTGGGACAGAGATGGTAAGAATTTTAAGGAGCATGATAACTAGAAAAATTCATGTCAACAAATAGAATGTTGGTACAAATATTAAAAATGAAAAAAAAAACCTGTGGTGATTTGACTGAGAATCCCACCCCTATACACACACACACACAGGCTCATATGTTTGAATACTTGGTCTTCAGATGTTAGAATTGTCTAAGAAGGATTAGGAGGTGTGGCCTATTGGAGGCAGTATGTCACTTGGAATGGGCTTGATGTTTCAAAAGAAACACATTCTCGCCAGCATACTCTTTGCCTCCTGCTTGTGAGATGCGGAATCTCAGATATTCCTACCACCATCATGGACTCTAATCCTCTGGAACCATAAGCCCAATTAAACACTTTCTTTTATAAGTTGTAGTAGGCATGGCGTTTTACCACAGACATAGAACAGTAACAATTACAGACACTAAACAGATTCCTCTGGTCAGGTCTCAGATATGCTGTAAAATGAAGGAAAGGGGCTTCTCATCAGGGAGAAGCCAGGAATCTGACTGAGCTCATGTTCTGGGATTTCTCTATCAGCCTTGGGCATCCCCTCCAGGAAGCCTATATTGACTAACGTGACCTTGCTATGAACAGTCAATTCTTTCTCATCAGTTCAGGCTTTGTGATAACTGATCTTGATTGCCAATCTGATTACATCTAAAATTAACCAAAATCCAAGGTACACTTAGCCTCATAAGTGCTTGCCTTAAAGGCATGAACCACCCTTCCCAGAGCAACTATAATTTTTATACCATTATTTATATATTAGAATTGATAATTTTTACAAATTGTCTAGTCTGAGACTTACTGAATCTTCATGAGATATATTATGAAGTATTATATTCCCTATTGCCTTACCTGGATTTTTTTGAGTCAGAAGGGTCTGTCCTAATTCTGGGTCATGCCTTCTGGAGGCTAAAGGACATGGAAGAAGAAAGCTTTTACTTTTGGCTGTTTGCCTTCACCCTCACTAGCAAGCTCATCTACCCAGCTCCTGAGGCATCCCTTCACCTTCATTAGAACCTGCTTCTTAGGGATTCTAAGATCAGCGGCTCTGCCAGAATCTTCTAGGATGCTAGCACCAGGAAGTGGTGAGACATTCAACCTTGATGAACAACTACCAGATGGTTGGCCTTTCCATTATGAGAAAGCCACTGTTGGACTACCTGGACTGTATAGCCTGTATGATATATATATATATACATGTATATATATATATATGTACATGTATATACATACATATATATGTGTGTGTATATATATGTGTGTATGTGTGCGTATGTATATGAATATGTATGTATGTGTATATATATGCATATACATATGTGCATATATACACACATATACATATACATAGATAAATATACATAGATACATATATATGTACATGTCATAATATATTATGAAAAAAATCAATAAGTCGCAGATTAAACAATTTGTAAAAATTATCAGTTCTAGAATAGAGATAATGATATAAAAATTTTAGAGGCTCTGGGAGTAGTGGTTCATGCCTTTAAGGAAAGCAGCTAGGAAGACAGTTGGGAGCCGGGCAGTGGTGGCACACACTTTTAATCCCAGCACTTGGGAGGCAGAGGCAGGCAGATCTCTGAGTTCGAGGCCAGCCTGGTCTACAGAGTGAATTCCAGGACAGCCAGGGCTACATAGAAAAACCCTATCTCGGGAAAAAAAAAAAAAAAAAAGGAAGACAATTGGGAGAACTGCCATCTTTCCTGCCCCCAGATGGAAAGTTTAAGTTAAGAAAAAGGTCTAGTTTGCTTTTAGACTAAAAACCCGCGAAGTGTGGTATCTCATGACTAAATACTAAATCCTCAGTATCTAGAAAGCTAAAGCAAAGAGATAGCCACAAGTTCGAGGTCCACCTGGGCTACAGAGTGAGTTCAAGGACAACCTGAACTGTGATGGGTCAATCTCTGTGCATTTGAGACACCTAGTCTACCTGGTGAGCTTGAGGCCAGGCAAGGCTACATAGTAAGACCCTGTCTCCAAAAAAAAAAAAAAAAAAAAAAAAAAAAAAAAAAAAAAAAAAAAAAAAGCAAAAACCAAGCCAAACCAAACCAAAACTTAAATGTGACTGCTTTCCCCTCTGTAAATTCAACATGAATCCAATTAAAATGCCAATGGGGAGTACTTTCAGAAAAATCCTCTAGGAAAAGAAACATAATAGCCATAGAAATCATGAAAGAGGGGTCTGTGAGAGAGAAAGCCTGGTCTTGTATGCGTTAAAGCTTTTTGTCAAGCTATAAGAATAGAAGGAATTTAGAGACAGAGAGCAAACAGACAGGACCCGGTGCAAAGTAAAATTCCTGAAGTTAGCTCAAGTGTGTACCGTGCAGCAGGCACTGTTCAAGACGCTGACTGGTGGACACTGAGCAAAACGGACAAAGGTCTTGCTGTTTTGATCCATGTTTTCATCGCTGCAGCCAAAACACCTGAGAAGGGCTTGCTGGCTGCCAACCCTGCCAAAACCCATAGGCTCTAGGACAGCAGTGGTTCTCAACCTTCCTAATGCTGCCACCCTTTAATACAGCTCTTCATAATGTTGTGGTGACCTCCCAACCATAAAATTATTTTTGTTGCTAATTCAAAATGGTATTTTTGCTACCGTTATGAATCATAAGGTAGATAGCAGATATGCAGGATACCTGATATGTGACCCATGGGTTGAGAACCGCTTCTCTTGACTTAGGAAGAGACTGTGTCAAAGAAATAAGGTCATGAGTGATAGAGGACACATGATGTCCCCCTTGTACACAGGACCACCTATTATACAGGTGATCCAAACCCATGCTCATGGTTGGACATTAAGTGCACTTAACCACTAAGCTATCTTTCTAGCCCCATAGAAGTCTTCAAACACATCTCCTAAGAGTACGGTCCTACCCCCATCAGACTGTGCACAACTCTGCATGCAAACCTTATGACCTTCTTTTCAGTGTTTTGTTTGTTTCTGAATGTTCTGAGATGTTTGTACCTTCGGGCTCTGTTGGAAGCAGCTTGTACCCAAGGCCAAGCTGTAAAAGTCACAGGGAAGCCACAGGACTGCCAACTAGTGTGTTTAATGAGCAAAACTTAAGGGCTGAATGCAAATAACTAGTAAACACCAGATGGCAGGGGTCAGGCCAGAGCCTTGCTCAGGCCCAGAGAAAGAGAAATGACTCCCATCTGATTGAGGGTAGGAGTGTGTCAGGGGTTCACGCAGCTGGTCTACGAAGGAAAAGATCTGAGCACAGAGAAGGAATAGTGTGTGGTGGAAATGAACTGTTTGGCCCAATGTGAAAATTCATCGGTAGGCTTTCAATGTTTAGCTGTCCTGCAATCTCTGAATGTGTGAATCATGAATACATACACATGGGCGCAAACAAAACTCAATTAAGATGTTGCCAACAATTTTAAATGGGAAAGGGAGGTTCCCAATTAGCCCTTATTTGTACTTTTTAAAAAGTCTTTAAAAGTTTATGCCTTATTTAAATACAAAGTTAATAGTACCAGTTAGTGGTAGCGTCATTTGCTGTAATAAAGCCTTGCTTTTAATTGGAAGCAAGAGTCTACCATTCCACCTCTCCTAATTAACTTTATGGGAAGCCAGGCTTCTGGAAACACAAAGCTATCATGAGGTGTTGTTATTTTTCCCTGGGTGTGTTTTTTTTCTAACTCTAGACATAGTGCCTTTGAACAAATCAAATCACTAGCATCGGCCTTACATCCTCAAAGCTGATCACAGACCTGAAAGCTTTTCAAACAGGCTAGCCTCTGTCACCATCAGGACTAGCCAATATACTGGCAACACTGTGCACATACCTGCCCCCGCCTCGTCATCTACAGCAGTGGTTCTCAAAATGTGGGTCATGACCCCTTTGGGAGTCAAACGACCCTTTCACAGGGGTCACATATCAGATCTCCGGCATATCAGATATTTACATTATGATTCATCACAGTAGCGAAATTAATTATGAAGCAGCCATGAAAATAACTTTATGGTTGGGGGAACTTGTTAGGAAGGCTGAGAACCTCTGATCTACACAGAAGGGCAGGCCATCTTCTCACCCTTTGCTCTCCACTCCTCCTTTAAACTTGCCTCCTGGGAATAATTTTCCAATCATGTAATTATCTCTGTGGGCCTTAGAGAGAAAAAAGAATATGGTGTTTCAAAAAAAAATTATAACCTTCTTTCGGTCCTATATTAAGCATTTTCTACATCTGGTAGAGGAATCTAAACTATGTTACTACAATATATTTAGTTAGTGTGAACACCTCTCTACCGTGCTCGCTCTTAAATTTGCTTTTCTTTAGAGAAACTAGCTTGGGCAAGCTGAGGTTTTTATGTAAAGATGCCTATATTCCTCAAAAGCATGGCCTAACAACACTGGGCATAAGAACAACTGCAAAGGGCTGGAGAGATGGCTCAGCGGTTAAGAGCGCCAGCTGCTCTACCGAAGGTCCTGAGTTCAAATCCCAGCAACCACATGGTGGCTCACAACCATCTGTAATGAGATCCGATGCCCTCTTCTGGGTTGTCTGAAGATAGCTACAGTGTACTTACACACACACACACACACACACACACACACACTCACACACTCAGACACAGATATGTAAAGAACAGCTGCAAAAATCAGCTTGCATAAAATGATATCTAATCTAGCTTTTCTACAGGTAAAACCTTTATTACAGTGATTAGCCTATGAAGAGCTCTTCATGTCTGAAAAACCACAAGGCCTTTTGAGATTCAGTATGGCAGGAAAGGCAAGTACAGACAGGTGTGGAGACACAGGCACACATAGACACATGTGCATCTATATCAGAAACCTGAAATATTTGTATGAGAAACAGATATGCTGTGAGAGAAGCAAAACTCAGAGTTTGAGGTGTTGAGGGCATAAAGTCAATACACAGAAGTGGCTGCATCAAACTGAATGTGGACAGTTAGTCCAATGGAAACGTCAGTGGGTGCTCAAAAACCGACAGCGGGCAGTCAAGATTGTTACTTAATTGTTATTGTAAAGATGTATCCTCTGCAAGAGAAGCTGCAATCTAGTTGCTCTGTATTGTCTTGTTAGTGCCCTGAGGTAAGAAACTCTGAGATTAAGCTGTGATGCTACAAAGAGCTCAGTGGGATCCTGGATTGGATCCTAGAACAGATAAAGGACAGTCAGGCAATCTGCATGAAGTATGCGATTTAGTTCAGAAAACTGCACCATGACCAGTCTTCAGCTCGGACAGATACACCGTGGTTGTGTAACATACCAACCACAGTGGAAGCACTCCTCAGAGGGGTGGCTCAGTGGCATAACACCAAGCCTGCCATGACAAAGCCCTGGGTCTGATCCCCAATACCACAAAGATCAGTCAATAAACAACTAAACAGAATGAGACCAAGACCAGCTCTTGATATCTGCGTAAGTTTTCTGTAAATCTAAAATAATTCCAGAATTAAAAAAAAAAATCATGACAAATAAAACAGCAACTGTCATTAAGTATCAATAATCCAACATTCCTAAGCTCTTAATGTTTATCACATGGTAGAGGAAACAGAACTCATTTCCCACCCAAGGAGCAGCTTCATTTATTGATAATACGTCAGCAGCCTCCATTCATGGACAAAGCAAACCTATTTGCATAGAAAGTGGCAAATTTTTTACAGGGTCGACCTTGAGTATAAGAAGGCTCAGAGAGCCCAAGGAAGAAATTTGGGTTTGGTCAATCCTCCAGAGAGGCATCAACAGTCTCAGTGATTATCTGAGAAGCCCAGGCTGGTAAAAGAGGCACAAGCAAGACCCGTTGCTATAAGGCGCCTCTTAGAACCGCAGGAGACAAGCTACCCAACTGGGCACTGCCAAACTGTACCTACAACAGGAGGAATTTACAAACCCAGCAGGGCCTGGCTCCTGCTCAGAGATTTCAAGGTCGAGCCAGCATCGCTTCCAGAGAGCAGCAGAGTAATTAAGCTCACATGTCCAGGCAGAAGGCTGGCAGGCCAGGCTGAGGAGTCACATACTTGTTTCTGGCTGGCATGTGTTCACCACTAGGGTCTGGCCACACACTCAGGGCAGCATACAGGTTGGTCCCAGCCCCTCTCCTCGGAAGTACAGGAAGTCTTGGCTTCTGGAGGCCAGTTTGCCTCTGAAAATTAACCTTCCAAATAACAAGTTCTCCCTCAAGCCCTCAGGTGATCAAATCCCATACCCAGCTCAGTCCTAACCTCCCAGTTGCATTGGGTCTCCGAGATTTTATTTGGACCCAGAATTATTTCTTCTCTGATCTGAAAGGTGGATAGAGATCTTTCTCTTGCAATGTCTACAAAACAAATGCTTCCCATTCTCCCAACCCCACCCCACCCCCACTGGCTCTATTTCCTATCTGACAAGAACCTTTCCTGGAAAGGGAAGCTAATGTCACCATTAGAGTGGCCGCCTGGTGATGGAGAGTACTGCCATTTAAAGGTGGTTTTGTCCCTCAAAGGTTTACATGCTGGGAGCCTAGTTCTCAGCATGGTGCTGTTGAGAGGAGGACACTGTTGGAGCTGCTTAGTTAGGGCACCAAGAACACTGTCACTGGATGGGATTGCAATCATCCTCAAGGGCTCGTGGTTTCCTGAGTTAATTTTTCTTAGCGTAAGTTGTTCTAAAAGAGAAAAACTGGCTGCTGGGTCATGCCCTGCTCCCTCTCTTGCCATTTAATCATTCCTTCCTGGAAGGACTGTCACTACAGAGATAAGTCCATACCAGAGCAGAGTCGATGCCAGTATCATATCCTTGAACCTTCAAAAATGCGGGCTGAATAAAGCTCTTTTCTGTAGAAAACCAGCTTCAGGAATTTCATCATATGGACAGACAACAACTGCTATGGGCAACCACCTTGGAGTCTTGTTGTTCTCCGCCCATCTCCATTGGGATACTATTCTTCCTGGCCCACCTCTATTGGGGTCCCATTTTTTATGGCCCACCTCTATTGGAGCTCTGTTCTTCCTGGTCCACCTCCTTCATTTTTTCAGAGACAGTTACTCTTAACTCTGTACACAAGGAAGACTGAATGAGAAAATGAGGACTTCCTTAGTTTTCTAAATCATTTCTGAAACACGAAGCACATCAGAGACATACAATGATCTTATATCTGGTACCTGAGCAAAAGAAAAAAGAAACACATTTAAAACTTTTGGAGTTGAAGGTTTGAGGAAACCATGTTATTCAGAGACTTGACAAAATTGGACAAATCCCACGCTCTTCTGTAAGTTCAGGTATTCCCTAGACACCTTGAGGATAAATTTAAAGAGCCTTAGTTTGTGCAGGTTTTTGGTATTCCAGGAGCTGAGACAATCAGAAGGGAGCCTTCAAAATTCTGATACTCATTTCCTTGAAGATAGATTAAGAAATGGCTTAGTGTGTATAAGTATCTTATTCTCCAAACTTATAGTGCATAAGTCAGAGGTTGTTCTTGCTCATTTCTTAAAAGATATTTATTCCATATATGCTTGTTGGAAAGAGTAAGTTAAACGAGCTAGTATGTTTGAGACACAGGAAACAATGCTTGCTGGATGCCGGGTAAGCCAGCACAGTGGTAAGCATCTTTTCAGCTCACAGCAGCCCATAGTATTCTGCAGAGCATCGGAGTGCTGCTCAGAGATAACATCTCATGGGAGGCGGGGCTCTAGGGGGAAAGCCGAGCCGCCTTAGCCTACTTTCTAAAACCCTGTTTCTAAGAGGGAAACTTTCGAAAGCATGTACTGCTGGAAATGTCTTCAAGCATAAGCTGCTTTGCAAAAAAATGAAAACAAACAAGTTTGTTTTCCATCAGAAATTCTGGAATCTGTGCCAGTCTATTGTGGACTTTCAGTTAAGAAAAGAGGAGAGGTACCTGCCATCTTAACAGTAAGTCTGCACTGTGAGAAGTGTAGCAGGCTCCTGAATCTACAAGTTGACCCTTCCTTGGAGATGGTACCAAACAGTTAATACACTTTCCTATACATACATACATACATACATACATACATACATACATACATACATGCCTCTGATAAAGAGGAATAGACATTGGGCACAGTAGTAACTAAGAACAGAACAATTTTAACAATTAACTACACTAAAAGCTATGTGAATGTGAGCTCTCCGTCCTCCTCCTCCTTCTCCTCTTCCTCTTCCCTCCCTTCCTCCCTCCCTCCCACCCACCCAAAAAGAGCCAAAATAAATACTACCGTGTTCAGTAAGAAGTTGACTGTAGTAACTGAAATCATAGAGGGTGAAACTTGATAAAGGGGTACCAAGCCTGCCCTCACACTCACTCTTCCCTCTCCCCCCTATACCAGAGAGAGAGGGAGAGAGAGAGAGACAGAGACAGAGGGACAGAGAGAGAAGGAAGGAGGGAAGGAGAGAGGGAAGAAGGGAGGGAGCGTGGGAAGGAAGGAGGGAGAGAGGGAGAGGGAGGGAGGGGAGAGACAGACAGACAGACAGACAGACAGACATTGAGTGTTCCATGGCTAGTTCATTGCAGGATGGCTCAGATGCCACACAACCACCTTTCCCATGTGGCCCTTTCCCAAACACTCTGGCAGGGCAACATTTATTGATATTACTGACTGGTTAACAAGGAGTTGTGAGATTTACCAAATGAGAATGGACTCCAGCTAATCCCTCTGATAAAATAAAAAGAACAGAAGTAAGAGATACAGCATTGTCTGGACTCCAGAGAGTGTTGTGAAATCGCACTCAGACTGTGTTCCAACTGATACCCTCAGCCTGGAAGTACCACAGCACACACAAGCCCGAAAGGTCTTCAGTAGCCGCCTCCACGGTAGGAGGATAAATGCGAGTCTCTTAACCACACCTCAGGACAATTCTTAAGGGATGCCCTTGCCTGGAAAACCTGGGGATGTTCTGCCCCATCCTGGGGATAGACCATGATGTGGAAGTGTAAGCAAAATAAACCCTTCCCTCCCCAGATTTCTTTCTTTCTTTTTTTTTTTTAAATTTTTTTTTTTGTTGTTGTTTTGTTTTGTTTTGTTTTGTTTTTGTTTTTCGAGACAGGGTTTTTCTGTGTAGCCCTGGCTGTCCTGGAACTCACTCTGTAGATCAGGCTGACCTCAAACTCAGAAATCCACCTGCCTCTGCCTCCCAAGTGCTGGGATTAAAGGCGTTCGCCACCACCACCCGGCCCCTTCCCAGATTTCTTTTCCTGCTGCCCAGCCTCTTCTCCGACCTTCAGGGCCTCTGCATGAGTAACCTCTCCGAATTCAAACATTAACACACATCAGGTCCTGGGGGATCTTCACTGACCCTCTTTCCCTCATGTTTGGGGTTTTATAAAGAGCTCTATTGAGGTGCCACAAAAAGTGAACTTAAACCACACAACTTGATGTGTGTTCTTTTTCTTTCCTTTATGCATTCATGGGATTGAAGGGCCATGTGCATGCTAGGCCAAGTATTCTACTACTGAATCCTTCCCTCAGTTTCTGTGATGGCTGATTTTTAGGTCAGCTTGATACAGGCTAGAGCCATTTTAGAAGAGGGAAGCTCAGCTGAGAAAATATCTCTGCCAGACTGACCTGTGGGCAAGCCTATGATGCATTTTCTTAATTACTAATAGGTATGAGGGAGTTTGGTCCATTGTGGGTGATGTCACCCCTAGGTGGGTAGTCCTAGGTGGTATCAGAAAGCAGGCTGAGTCAGCCACAAGGAGTAAAAGCCAAAAAGCAGTGTTACTTCATGGCCTCTGCATCAATCCCTGCCTCCAGGTTCATGCCTTGAGTTCCTTTCCTTGACTTTCTTCTATGGTGGTCTTTGATGCGGAAGTGTAGGCAAAACAAACCCCTCCCTCCCCAGATTGCTTTTGCCATGGTGCTTTATCTCAACTCTAGAAACCCTAACTAGGACAGCGTCTTCCTCTCCTTTTCCCTTCTCTCTTTCCTTTTGATCTCTTTCAGATTCTCACTAAGCTGCCCTGGCTGGCCTTGAACTTGTAATCCTCCTTTCTGAGCCTTCCAAAGAGTTGGGATTGCAGACAGATGTGCACCACCATAATCCAACTTCTATGTATATGTATGTTTTTGTGTATGTGTATGTATATATCAATGCAACTGTCATGAAGACAATGAGCAAACTCATGAACCATATCTACCCTGAAAGTTCTCTGTGTTCTCTCTCTCTCTCTCTCTCTCTCTCTCTCTCTCTCTCTGTCTCATCCTATCCTCATCTCCCAAGAAATGCTTGTCTGCTTCCTGTTCCCAAATATTAGCTTGCATTTTTAAAAAACAGTTATCCATTTGGGGGAGAGGGGGCCATGGTGCACCTGTAGAGACCAGAGCACAATTGTGTGAGTCAGTTTTCCCCTTCCAAGGAACAGACTTAAAATTTCAGGGTTAGCAGCAAGCATCTTTTATCTGCAGCACCATCTTGCAGGTCCAAGCATGCATTTTCTAGAACCGTATTCAATCAAATGAGAACACACTGAAAAGACCCATTCTGTTTGGCTTCTTCAACTCAGGGTAACTATTCTGAGGTTGGTGCATATTGTTCCACGTACTAACCTCTTTATTGCTCTATTATTTCATTGTATGAACATACTTCCTTGTGATTTTCTCCCCGGAGCTCTCTGAAGCCCACAAGACCAGGGAAGGAAGGAGATTCCCATCTGCCCAAGCAACCCTGGGCTTGATATGAACATGGTCCTTACCTGCCTTGGAAACTGTTAAGCTTTTAGCTATAATCAGTCATGCCATCCACCTGGGAGATTCTCAAAATCACTTTATTTTGGCTATTTGTCACCAGCAGAGCACTGTCCCTACATGTCTGTCTGTCTCTCTGTCTCTTTCTCTCTCTCTGTCTCTCTGTCTCTCTCTGTCTCTCTCTCTGTCTCTCTCTCTGTCTCTCTCTCTCTGTCTCTCTCTCTGTCTCTGTCTCTCTGTCTCTGTCTCTGTCTCTGTCTCTCTCTGTCTCTCTCTCTCTCTCTCTCTGTCTCTCTCTCTGTCTCTCTCTCTCTCTCTCTCTGTCTCTCTCTCTCTCTCTCTCTCTCTCTCTCTGTGTGTGTGTGTGTGTTGATGCTGATCCCTGGATGCCCAGTGGGATAAAGAGCCTACAACAAATCAGTGCTCTCTGGCTAGTCAACGCTCTCTGCTTTTTCCTTTGAGGAGATTGTCTAGTACGTGACAAGTATGTGTCACAAGGTAGTGTCTGAAGGCACTAACCAAATACTTTTAGTCTTTGTCTTATATTGGGCTGGAACTCCTACTTATCCCCCCCCAAACCCATACAAGCTAGGAAACCCCTTCTGCCCTCCTTCTCCCAACCCTGCCCACACAGAGAAAACTCCGGGCTAATATGTCACTGCTCCACATCTCCTGAGTTTCCAACAACCCTCCCAAAAGTGCCTCCCCAGGGCCTCTGGTTTTGGCCAAGTATGGACACAATCCCAGCTTCTAAATCAGACGTCATCACCATGCACCCAGGACCCATAAAACACCCTTGCTTTAGCTTGGATGTGTAACTTCACTGGCCACCATCTATAAGATCAGTGAACCCACCTGAGAGTCGCCTCCTAATAAACCTACCTTTATCTACTTTTAATCTGCTCTAATCTGGCCTATGTCTGTGTCACCAAGGGAGAGGACAAAGCCTATCACCTTATGCCCTCTTTCCCTTTCTGTCACAGACAGATCTCACCTAAGCCCGGGATCGAGTTCTCCCACAGACATTGACCTAACAGAACAATGACCTAGAGCCTCTCAAGTGTTAGGTTCTCAGATGCCCCCTCACCTGCATCATCTGCCTTGCTCAATGAGAGGACACTGTCACTCTGAGACAACAACACCAACCAACCTCAAAGGGCTGAATAAATGAATAAATGAGATCTTAGGGTTAGGGCTCACAGTCCCTCACCCTCGACAAACAGCAGCCACTAATGTTATGATTACGGTTCCCAAATGTTCCATCAGTAACCAGATCTTATCCTCCCACAACTTGTACATTTTCTAAAAGTTCCTGTCATCACTGGGATGCCCATACTTGGAGGCAGCCACAAAGAGCCCAACACAAAACCTATCCTTCCCTCCTTCCGGGCCTTTCCTTCCTACTGGTAACACTCAAGTCCACATTCTCCTTATCTCTCCCGTCCAGTTTTCTAATTTCCCAGAGCCAAGGTTTTGACACATCAGGATTTTGCAAGCCAATAAAAAAATTTTAAGACTATTTCAAAGTTTTTTTTTTGCATCAAAGATACTAAATAAATATAACTGAGTGACATGATTCTTTCATAGTTTAATGTCCTCCAAGCAGGAAAGCAGGGCCCACAGAACTGCTTTTTAAAACAGTTATGTAGCAGTAAGAAAAAGTTCATTGTATTAATTTTCTTTTCCTTATTTCTCAACAGACTAACACTTGAGCGCTGGCTAGTACCATTGGTTGGCATTTAGAAGTCCATAGACCTGTCTTCCTCCTGCCTGTCTTAATCCATATAAGTTGCTGTCACAGAGCAGTCCCGTAGACTGAGTCACTGAAGAACAACAGAGAGTCAGCTCTTCCAGTTCTGGAGTCTGTTGGTCCAGGATCAATGAGCCAGCAGATCTGGTTCCTGGTAAAAACCTGCCTTCCTCCTCAGTACGTCCACACTGGTGGAGAAGGGAGAGGGAAGGAAACAGATCTTCCCGTGTCTTCACTTATGATCAACGATGCCATTGTGTGGGCTCCACCCTCCTGTCCAACTCATGTCCTGGTCCTCCCAAAGACCTTACCTCTAAATACCATCATGCTGGGGAGTAGGGTTCAACACAGGAAACAAGTGTTCAATTCCCAGCCAGTCTCCCTCCTGTCCATCCATCCCATTCAAACATTCTCAGAACTCACCTCTGCACCCTTCCTAATGGGTAACTGAGAGGCCATATTCTTATTGCGTATAGGGCTCATGAGATATAGAACCCCTAGTCTGGCCAACAGGAGTCCTCAACACACCCATGTGCAGTTGAGAATTTGTGATACACTGTTCCATAGAAACACTAAGGAGGAAACTCTCTCCATCTACCAACATATACTGTGCTGCCTGGAGCCCAGTCCACAGAACCAGTGACCACATGTACGAGTCAGCCCCAGTCAGAGACCTGGCCACTCATCTTTGAGACTAGGTCCCCTTCACTTCTACACACCAGAGTGCTTTCTTGTGGGACTTTCTCAGAACAGTAGCCACTTCTTTTTCTCCACACTATCTCAGACCTTCTTGCTAAAGCACACAGAAAAGGTCTTCCAAGAATGCTCACTGTTCCTAACAATAGGAAACAGACAATGCCTAAAAATAACAATGGGCAAAGTGACAGCATTTCTAGAAGGCTGAAAAGAGTTCCATTAGCAGAATTCCTGGGGTTCAGTGGTATGTAAAAGGGGCCCTCCCCTCCTGTCCCATCTGCTTCAAGCCTTCCCCTCCCTATTCTGTTGCATAACGGTGGCTGCTCCTCTGGCTTTCTGAATGCTCTCCACGGTCACAGAGTCTCTCTAGACCTCCCCAGAGCTCAGGCCAACACCTGTGCTTCTCCTCTTCCTCAAGGAAGCTCCCTCCTATAAAACAAAACAAAACAAAACAAAAAACAAAGACAAACAGAAAGAAAGGAAGGGAGAGAGAGAGAGAGAGAGAGAGAGAGAGAGAGAGGGAGGGAGGGAGGGAGGGAGGGAGGGAGGGAGAGAGAGAGAGAGGGAGGGAGGGAGGAAGGAAAGGAAAGAAAAAGAGAAAGAGGAAGACAAAAAGACAAAGGAAGACTCAAAGGAACAAATAGGGCTTTCTGGAGATTCAGAGGGTTCTGGTGAGGTCCTTAAGGGCATCCAAGGAAAACACATGCACTGGGGAAGTTGGAGGGAGCCTGGGGGACTAAACAACTTCTCAGTTCTTTCACAGACACCTTTGAGCCTTAGATCCTGCAGACAATGTCCATGCACTGTGGGGGGCTCTCCTCATAGAGTGAATCAATCAGCCTGCAGTGCCAGCAGTACCAGGAGATCAACAGAAATGGTCAGGCTCTCTCTCCCCTGGCCTACTGAATTCCTGTCTGCATTTGAACAGGCTCCCAGCTGAGTCACATGGATGCCAAAGCCTGAGAAGCTGATTTCTAGAGCAGCTAGGTTAGGCATTCTCAAGAAGGGTAGGTTTTTGTTTGTTTGTTTGTTTTGTTTTGTTTTTTTAACTTCCAGGGTATTTGGCTGAAGACGTTTTGTGTGTCTCTGCAGGGGCATAGTCCTGGTGGGCAGAGCCCAGGGTAATGCACAGACAACTCTTCAATGGTATATTGGTTCATGTTTATAACCAAGGTGCTCAAGATCCTGGAGCAGAAGGAACAAATCTAAGTCTGAAAATCTAAGGCTAGCTTGAGATATATAAGACTGTGGTGTTTTAATGAGAATGGCCCCTATAGGCTCATATATTTGAAAATGCGATCCCCAGATGGTGAACTGTTTGGGAAAGATTAGGAGGTGTGTCCTTTTTAGAAAAGGTGTGTCACTCAGGTGGGCTTTGTGGCTTCAAAAGACTCTCTCTCTCTCTCTCTCTCTCTCTCTCTCTCTGCCTAGTGGCCTTGGATCAAAATGTTCTATTCTACCATCATGGACTCTAACCCTCTGAAGCCATAAGCCACATTAAACACTTGTTTTTATAACTTGTCTCAGTCACGGTGTCTTATCAACACAACAGAAATGTAATTAAGACCAACCCTGTCTCAAAAAACCAAGGGAGTAAGGGAGCAATTATCTGCCCCAGAGGTCACTGTAGTCCAGAATGAGAATCCTGAGGAAAGAGAACAAATCCAGGAGAAAGATGGTGAGTGGCCCCAGGGCCTTCTTACTCCACATGGGGGCTGAAGAACAGCACCCCCACCACCACCACCACCAGGGAGGCACATGACCTACAACTGCAAGCCTAGAGCCTCCCAGTCAGCCCCAGAATTCTGGGTGAGCTGCATGTGTGCCTTTTTTCTTCTAGGCGTTTAGAAGCACTGGTGTAAGCCATGAGCACCTGTCCATGGATGGCGTTCAGAAAGCCCAGGCTTGGCCAGGTTTCATCAGTGACAGCTGCCATCCAGATCGGAAGAAGGGCAGACTCCAGTGGACATGCAGGGTCCTGAAACTGACCCAAGACTCTTCACTACATAAGTGTAAGATTGTGGATTGGGATGGGGGTGGGGTGTTTTGGGGAGCACAGCACTCTGGGCTCAGGTCCTCATGCTGACCACAAGAGAAACTTGGCAATATAACCCATGGGAAAAGAACTCATACAATACTCCAACAGCATTTTGTGTGCCATCCTAGACGAGAGATCGGGGAAGATGACAGTGGCGGAGATTTGTCTAACTTTTCTTGGTCCTTCAATGGCACCTCCTCTGCAAGGCCTTCTTCCTTCCTTAGCTTTCCCTAACTAAGCCATTATCTTTCTTTTTTCTTTCTGAATTCTTTGTGCTTCTCTTTTCTTATTGTCCCACTGATCTGTGAGCTTCGTTCCTTCTCCTTGCTACATGATTGTGAGTCCAGAACTGTAGTGGCAATGGTGAATCTTAGCCTCTCTTCTGAAGATCACCAGAACATGGTTACCAAATATGATCTAGGGTTCTTTTTTCTCTCCAGGCAACTCTGCAGCCTGGGGGGTGGGGTGTCCGAGAGTGAATGGCCCCCTGAAGCAGTGTGCACACAGTGAGGGAACGAGGGTGTATAACCCGGAGTGCATGCATCATGGTAGGACAATTCTGAGGTATGTTTCAGACCCATCTCCTCTTTCTCTACCTCACCTCCCATTTCTCACAGTTCCCATTCCAGAGCCTTGACTGCTCCGCTATCAGCAACCAAAGGAAGACAAGCATATCACTCATTCCTAAAAACCCAGTGTTCAAGATGAGTGGTGGCGGCACATACTTTTAATCCTAGCATTTGGGAAGCAGAGGCAGGTGGATCTCTGAGAGTTTGAGGCCAGCCTGGTTTACAGAGATAATTCCTTGACAGTCAGGGCTATACAGAGAAACCCTGTCTTAAAAAACAAACAAGCAGGGCTGGTGAGATGGCACAGTGGGTAAGAGCACTGAGTGTTCTTCTGAGGGTCCTGAGTTCAAATCCCAGCAACCACATGGTAGCTCACAACCACCTGTAATGAGATCTGACGCCCTCTTCTGGTGTGTCTGAAGACAGTTACAGTGTACTTAATTATGATAATAAATAAATCTTAAAAAAAAACAAGCAAAATCAAAACCAAACAATAACAACAAAACCCAGTGTTTAGCCTCACACGCACATTCTGACACAGTGAATGCTCTCTCTCTCTCTCTCTCTCACACACACACACACACACACACCAAGTGTTTATAGAAGTTAAATAGAAGTCCCGCTGTGTCTTGAAAATCCAAATATAACAGCATCAGCCAAACTAGTAAAGCCTGTTACAACCGTGGTGACAGAAGAGGCCAGAAGAACACCTCTACATGTCTTTTCCTTGATTTATGATCAAAACACGTTTAAAACAGCCTAGTCTTGTACCTACACTAACAATTAAATTTCTAATTTTCATACAGAAGAGCTCAGTGGCTAGGGGCACCAGCTCTGGAGTCAAGTAGGCCACGGCGTGAAGTCTAGCCTGGCATCTTCCTGAAATCCTAGAGTTTCCGATTCGTTACCTGTAAAACCGTGCCTGCAGAACTCTGGGGAGTAGTTAATGATACTGGACTTATTGGAGGATTTAACCCAGTCCCATCTATGAATAAACCTACAACAAATGTTTTTTTTAAACATTATCATTATTATTATTTTGTTGTCCATATTAGGTAATCTCCATGCTTATAAGGTGATTGATGGATGCTGAGATCCAGGTACATGAAAGACTAGCAACAACCAGTTGCTATAGGCATGATAGGAGTCTCTAAAAGTAGGATGCAAAAAGCTTCATGCCTCACCATGAGCATATGTGAGCATGTGTGTGTGTGTGTGTATGTGTGTATGTGTGTGTGAGAGAGAAAGTGAGTGAGTGAGAGAAAGAGAGAGAGAGAGAGAGAGAGAGAGAGAGAGAGAATGTGTATTTGCACACAGCTACCTACTAACACACACACACACACACACATGTACACACGGAGGGCCAGATATCAACTCTGAGTAGTGTTTATTGGGAACTGCCCATCTAGCTTTTTGAGTCAGTCTCCCATTGGCCTGGAGCATATCAAGTGAGCTAGGCTGGCCAGCTAGGCTCAGGCACCCTCCTACCTCTACCTCAACAGCCCTAGGGTCACAAACAGATACCACACCAGCTTTCCATGGAGCTTCTGAATTTAAACTCAGGTTCTCAGGCTTGAGCTGCAAACACTAGACCAACTGAGCCTCCTCCCTAGGTGGCCTCTCCCCTTTGGCAAAAGCTCCTATATATTTTCTAGTTCATTCAGCCTACGCTGTGACTAAAAAGCAATATGGACTTAGGAAAGTCACTTCCTCTACCGCAGGCCTCCCTGTGATGTTTATATGAGTGGCAGGCCATTTCCCGGGCCCTCACAGTTCTTCCCCGTGAAAGGAGAGCAGTCTGCACTGAAGGTTAGGTCAGAGAAACAGGGCCTGATGGACAATGCTCAGTCTCCCTACTACTGTCAGACACATTTGGCCTCTACTCATAACTACCCCAGCACAGCCAATACTGCTGTCTCCAGATTTCATCAAATGTCTTCTGGGGCCAAACCAATCAAGTGGAGGTTTGATTCCCTAATGGCCCACAGACAAGGGCCAGCCCTGTGATGGAGCCCTAGGCCCACATCAGGGAGGAGTCACTACTGTCCACGTGCCTTGATTGGCCTAATCTTGGTTTTATTAGGCTAACAATAACAACGAGAATATTAGCTCTCTTAGCCATGTCTACCTTTCTCTCTAGTGAGCGCTTGCCTTTCTTGCTCATCCTTCATTCCCTACTATACTTCATTAAGGAGCAAGCCTTAGGAAACAACCAAGCGTTTGCTGCAGAGTTTGGATTATTTTTGTTTTCCCTAGTCTGCCATTAGCCACATTTGCCTGCAAACAGGATTGATGTTTTCAAAGCTCATCTACTCACAGCTCCAGAACAGAACCCTCGCCATGGTTATCACTATCTCTTTATGACAGTAGAAACAGCAGGAGATCCAGACTCAGATGATCCTGACATGCAAATGTGCCATAAAGTCCCAGCAAAGGCAAATGGTTTCAACGGATTTATTAACAACAGTGCTGCTCTTAATTAGAAAAAAAAATCTGATGGCTTTTCTGGGCAATGGTCAAGGTTGCTGTACAGTGGGACATGAACCCCAACTGATCTGATGACAGTCAGAGCACCCCACAAGCAGAGCATGCCTGGGATGGGCAGTACCCAGGGTTTGAGGGCACAGAGGGTGGTCTGATGCTCTGCCAGCTTCCAAATAGTTGTCTGTAAACAGGGACTCAAGGTTGGGTGTGGCCATCAAGGCTGGTTGTGCTCATCAAGGTTGGTTGTGTTCATCAAGGTTGGTTGTGCCCATCAATTCTCCCTTTATATCAAAAACAAATTCCGGGGAAAGACCAGACAGCAGACCTCCAGCGCTGCATGTGTTAGAGCAAGAAGAAAGTCAATTTGCTGGACAACACAAATCATTCCACAGCCTTCTGTTTTATCTTTCAAACCAGGGCAGTGCCACATAAGTACCACTAGCGCACGGCTCCTGCCTTCTAGGGATACCCTACCCACCCTTCAAGAATGAGCACAGTGACGGGGCAGGACCAACGGCATGATAGGGAGGACCACTGTAGTGGTGGGGAGGACTGCACGGGAGGACCCTAGAGATAGGGAGAACTAATGGGGTGAGTGGAAAGATGGATGGAATGTCAGGGAGGACTGTTGTGGTGATGGGGAGGAGTGATGCCCTGACTTCTGCTGTAACTAGAAGAATGATGGAACTATGGGGAGGATGACCATGGTGAAGGGGAGGAGTGCTATGGTAATGAAGAGGCCTGCTTATATGAGAGCGAAGACCAGGGAGGACAACTGTAGTTCGTATGAAGGAATACTCTACTCTTTGCCCCCAGCCTTGGTCCTTGAGTTTTTGTCCTTTCTCCCTGGCTCTCCCTTCCCAGCAATCAGTGCCTATCCAACTCCTCATTGTCCTAGCCTCTGCACCAATGTCCCCTTCTCAGAGTAGCCTTCCCTCGCAGCAGCCCCTCCATACTACCTAGTCCTTAACTTGTTTTTTTCTAAGAAGCCTTTGGTTTTCCTAGCATTACTGCCGACGCTTTCGTTGGCTTCCTGTCCATACCCCAAATGTGACTGCCTTGAGGGCCAGAAGCTTGAAGTCTGACTCCCCAGGCACACAGGAGAGACTGTCAATATTTAACACATGAATAAAGGTGTGAGCCTGGACTGCCCGGGTGGCCAAGAGACTGAAGGCTTGCAAATGGTGTTCACCAAGAATGGTTCAGCATGCTCACCCTTAAAGATTTACTTCATATCTCTTAGACTTTGCCCTTGATGGCATCTGTGACTCATAACAAGACTGATCTCTTCTGGTACAATGAGACTGAGGCTCCGGAGAGCCAAGCCTTCAGACTGTAGACAGCCAATGGCAGATTACCCCGCCTCCTTCTGAACGGATTCTGCCAAGTTTTTTGAGCACAGTTCACTGGTCTATTTTTAGGTAACTCTAGTGGTAACCTAACCAGTAAAAGCAGCCCCCACCTTGTAAATGCAGGATCAGCAGGCACTTGCATGTATGAACTTGTCAAAATAACTGCAGAAAGCATTTTTCCTGAAGATCATTAAAAATAATTAGAAGAAAAGAGTTTTTGAGTAAGGGAGTAAGTTTGTCTGCAGAATCATGTTCATTTCTTATGTCCCCATCAAAACCTTTGCAAGGTCAATGGCCATTGGAACATGAAGATATATTTTCAAGACCACCTTGGCCCAGGAGGATTCTGTACTTTGCCTCAGTGCCAGACTGAGGCTGGCTGCGTAAATAACTCTTTCTGGCCCCTAGGCTGAAAAGACACTACAGAACAGCACCTCTGCCCCCATGGAAACACTGCATTCCTTAACTAGCATGCACAAAATCTCCAGTCTTGCTCTCTAGAAGCGAGCCTTCCCAGCCAGTTCATGAAAACCCAGGACTAGAAGCATTGGCTCATGAATGCAAGTAGCCTGATCTACCTCAGAGGGCTGCACAGCTCCCCTCCCACTGGCTGGAAGGCACAGGGCCACTCTTCCCCATGATCTTAAGGCTTTCTTGCCTCTGTCTTCTGATGTTTACAACACACAAAATTTCCATTTGGTAAGCACAAGAAATTATAGTTTGTCTTGAGAGATGGCTAGAACACACAACTGTGAACTGGGTCCAAGAAAGGATTCTGGAAGAAAGTTATCCCACATTCATTCCCCAGTGGGATGAATGTTGAGTTTGTAGAGGAGGGACAGGTGGTGTGGGTGTTTTGGATAGGAAAGGCCTCCATAGAGGCATGTATTTGAATGATTGGCCTACAGGGAGTGACACTATTAGGAGGTGTAGCCTTGTAGGAATAGGTGTGTCACTATGGAGGTAGGCTTTGAGGATATAAATGCTCAAGCTCATTCTGCCCAGTGTGACACACAGACCCCTTCTGCTGCCTGTGGATCAAGAGATGTAGAGCTCTCAGCTTCTTCTCCAGCACTGTGCCAGTCTGAATGCTGCCATGCTTGCCACCACAATGATAATGGACTAAAACTCTGAAACTCTTAGCTGGCCCCAACTAAATGTTTCCTTTATAAGAGTAGCCTTTGTAGTGGTGTCTCTCCACAGCAATGGAAACAGTGGGATGGGAGGAAAGTCAAAGACCCAAGAGGGTGGCTGCTATATTGAAAAAGACACAAAGAAACATCCTAGAAAACTGAAATCAAGTTCAGGAAGGACCAAGTGATAACTCCCCTGCAGACCCACCTGAGGTTCCTCTCTTCATGTGTGGGTAGTGCCTCACGTACCTCGCAAGAGCCCAATAGCAGAACCAGCCAATTCTACATGTTCCTGAAGTCCAGATGTTCCCTTTTATACAGCACTGACAGGACCCATCACAGACTGCATTTCCTATCCTACATGCATCTAAGCAGGGCCATATACTGGGTACCAGCTCCAAGTCAATGCAGCTCAGAGACAGGTGTGACATTGCCACACCATCTCTCGTCCCTTCCAACAGCTAGCGGCAAAATATTTGCAACCATGAGAAAGAAAGACAGAAAAAAAGACCCCAGTCTTTGAATTACCATGCAGGGAGGATCCATCTGCCAACAAGAGCTCCTGTTACTGTGTGAAAGAGAAATCATTGTTGTTATGTTCAATTAGCATAAACCACACTGAGACTTGGTTGTATAGTCACCACACCTGCAATATCCTAGCACAACAGAGTAGGGACTGTTTACTGATTTAATGTGGGTAGGAGTTGCCCAAATGTTTCAACACTGAGAAGCGCATTTATTAAGTAAGCAATGGGGGTGAGGTGTATATGCGCACATCTCCATGTACACACACGTTTGCCAGCCTGTGGAGGCCACAGGTTGACACTGGGTGTTTGCTAACTCATTCTCCACCTTAGTTTTTGAGACAAGGTCTCTTGTTGCACCTGCTTCAGCTAGATTGGATGACCGGTGGGCCCTTGGTGTCCACATGTCTGCTTCCAGCCCTAGGATTACACATGTGCCTCCACACTGAGCTTTTTAATAGTCCTGAGATATCAAGTCAGGTCCTCATGCTTGCCCAGTGAGCAGTTTATACACAGAGGCATCTTACCAGCCCTTAAATGAGTATTTTTTTGAATGAGAACACTCTATTTTATTAGAAGGGATCAAATCCCAGGAAACAAAAGTTCACAGAAAATCACCACTACACACACACACACAGACACACACACACACACACACACACACACACACACACACACGTATGAATGCACATACATATCCACCCCACATGCACATGTATTCTTAAGTTCCTGCACCAAAATCCCATAGGGTCCTGGCCAAGCCTACTCTGGCTAGCTCTGATTCCTAGGACAGCAGAGACCATTCTAGAAACTGTTCCTCTAAGGCTCGGCTGCCCAGCATGGGCATCACATGCTGCAAAGAAAGAAAAAGAAAATTGGAAAAGGAAAGAAAAAGTCATCCAGAAAATTAGTCCAGATTTCTCATGATCTCACCCCTGAGTCAGCTCAGCATTTGGGATAAGAACTAACCAGTGCCGACCAGAACACTTTGTCTGCAAGATGCCTGCCTGCCAGTTTCAACAGCAGAGAAGGCACACTTTTTAAATTGGCTTAAAAGGACAAACCCAGGGCACTTGTTTATTTTTCTTTCTCCTTACGGAAAAAAAAAAAATTCCAAGGTGAATGAATTTCTTGCTTAAAAATAGCCCCCTTGGAAATGAAACTATAATTTTCTTTTAAACGCCGAGTGCCAAGTATTTTGCCATCAGGGGCAGCAGGAAAATGTCTAGCAGGATGTCTTTGCTCTATGATCTTTGGAAAGCTGCCTCACCTTTCTGGATTTGTTCACTTAAGAAACGTAAAGTTAGAATAGATAACCTCTGAAGTCTAAGGGAGAAAGCTTTAGTGAAAAAGAACTGGTTTTTTTTTCACACCTTGTCTTTTACTATCCATAAAACTTATTCCTAACAGAAACAGGGTACTTTTTTGAGCAGCTTAGTTTAGAGGAATTTATTCATCCAAGCCTGATGAAGTCCAAGCCACTACCCATGTGACTGAGTCTTTAGTCATGAGATAGGCAGGGAGTGGACCCTCTCAGACAGATGGCAGCGCTAAGGTTCAAATGCCTGTGGCTCTTCCCTGAGTCATTACGGCGGTGGTTCTCATCCTGTGGGTTGTGACCCCATAGGGGTTACCAATCAGCTATTTACATTACATCTAATACCAGTAATAAATTTACAGTTATGGGATAGCAATGAAATGACTTTACGGTTGGGGGTCAGCACAACATAAAGAACTGAATTAAAGGGTCGCAGCAACAGGAAGGTTGAGAACTACTTCCTTATGGGAAAATCTAGCCCCATCGTGCCAATAGAAGTGGACCTTTTGGGGGTGACTAGGCTCTAACAGCTAAACCATCCCAATAATCACAGCTCTTCTCTAAAAGACCCTGGGGAGCAGGCCAGCCCCTTCTATAACAAGTAAACCAACACCTCCAACTATGAGCTAGCACAAACAACTGAGTCTCGTGGTAACTTGATCTGAACATCTCAGGGTCCAGAACTGCACAAAGTACATCTTTGTGTTGTTTACAAGCCACATCATTTATAGTACTTTGACAAAGAAGTCCAAAAGGACTAAGGCGGGCAGTGTGAAGATTAGAGCAAAACACATTTTATTTTATTGTTGTTTGAGCGAGTAGCCCAGACTCAGCTCATACTCCTTAGGTAACCGAAAGCTGGTCTGGAATTTCTGATCCTCCTGCCTCCTTTCAAGCGCTGAGACTACAGGCAAGTACCTCCATGCCTGGCTTACTTACGTTTCATTGTTGTTTGGGCACAGGATCTTGAGTTCTTCTCAAATGCGGGAATTACAGGAGTATGTATGCTACCTCTCCTGGCTGCGACATTTTCTTCTCTTATTTTGGTTTTAAAAGAAGTGTGCATTGAACCCAGGCTGGCCTTAAACACTCCATAGTTAAGGATAACTTTGAACTCCCGGTTCTCCTCAAGCCTACATGTGCTAACACACCTAGCCCTTGTCTTTCCCTTTGTAAACCAGAAAAGAAGCTTTGGGAATTACTAATGAACTATCAATTCCCGCTGAAAATGAGGTAAGTAGGGCCTCACCCAAATCTAGAAAGACAGACAGACAGACAGAATATGTGTCTAGAGGAGAGACCAAGGCTGCTGCTATCCACTCCAGACGTTCATCCCTGATCCCACCCAGTTCCTCCACCAGCCCCTTCTGCCTACCCACCCACCCCAGCTCCACTTGACACTTTTCACCCGGGCCTCAGAGAAAAGGAGAGATGGAGGAGCTAGTTATTTCTATCTATCTATAGGGTGAGGAATTATTGGAAACTTTAATTACTTGGGCCTCGGCAGTCCCTCTGGCCCACAGGCTGAGCGAGCTCTCTGCATACTGCAACAGTAATGTTAGGATTCGGTGAAGGAAGCTGAGAGTGACTGCATGCTCAGAGTCCATGAAAGGATAGGTTCTCCTTGAGTGCCGGGAACAGCCGCTAATGAGGGTTATGGAAATAGGTACTCACAGCTGACCCATGAGAGTCTAGCCTCAACAGCCTGATTTCAGAGCCAGACTGCCCTCCCCCTTGTCCTTTCTCCTGGTTACTGTCCTATGCTGTCTCCAAGGTTGCTGCTTATATGCTATTTAAATCAGGCTTCTGTGTCCTACTGCTACAGTGTGTGGTCAAAAAAGGAAAGACCAAGAATGTCTACAGGGAAAAAATTAAAAGGAGGTAAATATTTGTATGTGTATGTATATGCACATGTATATGTGTATGTGTCTCTGTGTGTGTGCATATATATATATACTATACTTGAAGTCTTTCCAATATACAGTCATTTTCTTTTTCTGCTAGCTTATAAAGGAAGACCTAGGATGAACCACATCAATATCACCACAAATGTTTAGTTACAGCCAGAATCATCTGAGGCTAGACCTCCATTTAATTAAAATCCTTTTCTAAGCAAAGCAAGGAGTTAACCAACCCCTCCTCACGTGTTTCTCCAGTGCCTCTAGAAAATAGATGTGGTAGTCTGTAAAGAAAACTGCACTAAGTGTTTATAGAAATGGAGGGAAGAATAGCATACAGTAACCACAGGGCCCCCTTTAAGGGGAACTCAGGTTCCAAATTTAAGCTCCAAATCACGGAATGGCTTCTTTCTATCATCCTCAAAGGTTTAATTGTACCAAGGAGGAAGCACAACCATTGGCGTTCAATTGAACTGAAAATTTATCTCTGCTACCAAATAGAAGCCAGTGGCTTCCTAAGAGGAGTGGGCCTTGGGAATAGCAGGTCTCCAGTGGCAGGCTATCGACTCAGCTGGATTGCCTTAGAAAAAAGTTCTTGTCCTAAGATCGGGACTCTATCTGTTAAGCAGTCTAGCAGTCCGTTACAAAGCCAGGATAAAGTGGTATATATAGACAAAGATGATAGAGGGGGATGATTCGGTGCTTCAGTGAGGTACAAGATAAAGAAGCCACTAGATGCAACATAGTCTCATCTTGGGACGTGAGTCTGATAGTCCCTGCTTGATGCCCACAGTAAAAGGCAGTTGCCAAGTTCTCCATGTCTTCTTAGAAGACAGAATAGAGAGAAAAAAAATTCTTGGCACGGGACTGCTTCTCCAGCCCTTAATTTCAATGCTCTGACCCTTGTTCTCCCTTTTAAGCCAAAAAAACCCCAAGTCTTGTACAGTAAAGCCACTGTAATACTTTATTTCATTGATCACACAATGAACTATAGCTTCAAATCGGTCAAGTCAAAGTATGGAGAATAATAATAAAGAGGTGAAGGTGATGAGTCTAGATTTCTTATTTAGAGGGGTGATGTGTAATCTGGGTATTGGCCAACCTGTGAGACAGAGGAAGAGGAACAGATTTGTGGGTGGAATGTGATAAATGTAGTTCAGGTCATAATGCTTTAGAGGAGTCCGGATTGACCAGATAGAGACAATGGGTAGGTCAGAGATGAGAGACACTGTGGATGGCACAGATTTTGAAGTGACTGGTCCAGAGATAGTGAATACACAGTTTGAAGATTAGCCTCAGATTACTGGTGTTATAGGGGGAAGGCAGAGAGTGGAGGGGGGGAGGGGGATTGTTCTAAAGCAAAGCACAGAATTCAATCAAAACAAGGAATGGAGGCCAGGCATGGTGGTACATGCCTACAATCTCAGTAAGTAGGAAGCTGAGGCCAGAGGGTTATGAGTTTGAGGCTATCTTGAACTACATAATAAGACCATATCTCCAATAATGCACTGGGCTTCCAAAGGCTGTTGCGAAAATTCACTGAGAGCTTCGTTGGGAAGGGCTAAGGCAGAGGTGGAGGAGGCAAAAGGAGGTCTACAGACAAAGTGACATCAGCGAATCCTAGGGAATGGAGACTCACAGAGACAGTGGTGTTGAAAAGTGGTAGTAGATTAGGGATTGGTCCCCACAGGTCGATCCGGCGAGGGCATTTCACTAGCGTGTGGGCCAGAGATCAGACATCATAGCGTACTGAGGAATTAATGAAAGACTGGGGACTCAGGGACAGCCAAGAGGGACCAATTTTTCAAGTGACTTGGTGATTATGGATACAGAGCAAAGCAGTCTTAATTAAAGAAGTGGCAGTAGAGGAGACTCCCATTGACACAGAAAGGCTACAAAGATATTCCTCATCGGCAATCCTGAATGAAACCAGGAACTATCTCCCCAACCCCCAAACCATGATCTGGAATAAGGAGATAGAAAGGCAGGCACTCGGGCTGAGTGTGGAAGTGTGTAGTCTGACGAGAGCAAACCATTGGGGGCGGGGGGGTGGCATTTCTACTGCTTCTCTCTCTGGAGACCACACTACCATTCTCTCCTAAAAGGCTAGGAGAAGGCACTGGTAAGAGGCGATGGGGAGGGCAAGAATTAGGGTCATCGATGCCACAATGGTAACTATTGTGGTCCAGGGGCAGACTGTCCAGGTGCTACATCAGCCTGTATGTCTGACGAGTTTAGAGATTTACGCTACCAATGCAAGTCACTGGGTGGATCTGGCTTTAATTTGGATTTTTGGTGTCCAGAGACCAGGCTGTCCTGGAGTCTGTTTGGGATCCTCCTGCCTCTGCTTCTCAAGGGCTGGGATTTCACACATACACCCCAATAACCAACTCAGGTGGTGTTGGTTTGTTTGCGTGTTGGTTTTGCTTTTCTTCCATAAGAATGCTTAGCTGTCAGAGCACAAGGGCAGAAAATGCAGGTGGCTGAACTTGGTGTAGAGACGTTGCAGGGCCCACGGAAGGGAAGAACAAGCTTGAGATACTAGCCAAGAAGCTGATGAAGTGACAGTTCACAGGGCACAGGCTGGAAGGGGGGAGGGAGCTGGAAGGCAACCACTTTCTCTCCTGGAATTCTCCCTCTGCACCCCTCTGCTTTGGGCCCTCTGTCTGGATGTCGCCATCTACCTCATGTCACCCCAGGCAGCACAGGCTGGATGTGGAACACTAGGGCAGAACTCAGTGCTGTGTTCCTGGCCCCATACACCTAGGACTGACCTCATTTAAGAGGCACACCAAACTGAAGCACTAAGTCCCTCCCACAAGAGCTGCTGTTAGGACAGGCTCCTGGCCATCCCATAATAAATGCAGCTGGCCCTTTCAGACTCAAGTGCAGGATCTTCACTTGAGTCCTTGGCTGACTTCGGGTGAGGCTTGGCCTCTGTTTTCGTTCTGGTTCCTGGAGTGAAATGAGGTCACTGTGCTTCTCAGATCTGGGTCATGAGCAAATGGGATAAACATGTCACCCACGCCTTTTTTCAGGTTGTTGGTAAAAATGTGGGAAGAGGAGGAGGGTGACGCCAGAGGCAGAGCTGTGCCTGACTCTCGCTCTCTGGAACCCTCTCTGGGTGGACATCAATCCTTCCATCCTTTTGGGTACACAGCTGGTCACCCCTGCTTCTGTGGCTACTGCTGGCTAGGCCCCGTTGCTTCCTTCTGCCTGTGAAAATATATCCCAAAGGCCGGGTACAGTGAGACATGCCTGTGATCCAAGTACTCCAATAGGAGAGGCAGGAGGATTTAAAGTTTGAGACTAATCTAGGTTACACAGCAAAACCCTGTCTTAGACAAAACAATGAAAAGATAAAGGTATCGACCAATCAAACCCCTACTGAAAAGTCTGGAGCAACAGCACAGCACCCCTGTGATAAGCTGGTCTGGCAACCTTTCCCCTTAGGGAAATACCCCTTTCTTTGCTATTTCTTATTCATTCATTATTATTCGTTATACAATACCCCTTTCTTTGCTATTTCTTATTCATTCACTTCCAAACAGATAGAGATCTCTTTACTGCATTTCATAGCTTTGTAACATTTCCTGTCTCACCATGATATCCCTCTCTCTTAAACCAGGGCTTCAAAAGGACATAAAGGTGTTAAGGGCTTAGTTTCACACCTTCCTCCAACTCTAGTATATCACATTACCTATTCTCCCAGGCTGTTGAAATGAAGAATGTCACCCAGATAATGTGGCTCTAGTTGAAAAATAACCAAGGAGGCTGGAGAGATGGTTCTGCGTTTAAGAGCACTAGCTGCTTTTTCAGAGGTCTCGGGTTCAATTCCTAGCACCCACATAGTGACTCACAACCATCTACAACTATAGTTCCATAGGTCCTCTTTTGCTTTGTAGACATGTGTGCAGACAAAACACTCACATACATAAAATAAATATAAATCTTAAAGCATATGGCTTAAAAACAAAAGAAAAAAAATGCTGCTTAGGCTAGATAGATGGGCCCTAAAAATGCCTCCATTGACCTGTTTACCAGAGTCTTCTCAGCAGGCCTAAGATGCAATTGCAATTCTATCCCTCTGCATCTGATTTTGGAATTAAGGCCAAATGTGACAATGTCTGAGCTTTCTTGAGCAGGTTTTCAATCAGGATACGGAAATCCTGAGGTTTTAAATCTCCTCCTTAAATCAGTACCCTTTGCCTGCTCTTAGGACCCTCTTCCTCCTACTGGGTTGCCTTGCTCAGCCCTGATATGAGGGCTTGTGCCTAGTTTTATCGCATCTTGTTATGCTGTTTTCCATTGATATCTCTGGGAGACCTGCTCTTTTCTGAAGGGAAATGGAGGAATGGTGGATCTAAGGTAGAGGGATGGTGTGAGGCAGGTTGGGGGATAGGGGGTGGGGGGCTGGGAGGAGCAGAGGGAGGGGGAGGCTGCAGTTGGGATGTATTGTATGAGAGAAGAATAAAAAATAATAAAATAAGAATGAGATAGATCAATGATGAACCAGAGTAGAAAATGCTAGGGATCATCCCTCATTATAAAGGATGTGGCATCCTTTCTCCTAGGCAACCTCTCTTAGATAATGCTGTCCATCCAGTAAACAGAAATAGTTAAACAATCCATCAGCATCTACTTACTGCTCACTGCTAGGGACTCAAAAAGGTCCAAAAAATGGCCTGGAGAAAATACAGTCTAGTCTGAGAGGAAGGAGGAAGAGCAACAACAGAAGACAAGATGTAGGGGTCTCACCTGCTATACAGCGGGAGCTGGGTACCATGTGACTACACCAACCGTCTTAGAAGGAGCTGCCAGGCAGGGAAGGAAGATGAGCTTCTCCTGAGCCTCAAGAGACAGACAGGATTTAGACAATGGGCAAGTGGACACAGGGTAGGGGCTGAAAATGTGTATAGCTCACTCCGGCAAACAGAGTTGACAAACAGCCAGCAACAATTCCCTTCTCAAAAAAAAAAAAAAAAAGTCTAAGGTTAAGTTGGAAAGCTCATTGAGAACATTGTGATATAGAAGCCGTTCCTCCCAGTCCAAGTTCAGCCAAGGTTATACAGAGATGAATGTCCAGAACACTCACTTTAATAAGATACTCTAATTAAAACCCTAATACGCTCCCCTACATAGCACCAGTTTTATTAGAACCACTCTCTGCAATTTACGTTTTGAGATGAATGGATTTTCTAAGAATATAGCAGCATATGCCACAGATGTAAAACTCCAAGACGGAAAAAAAAAAAAAAACAGAGTTCAGATCACAAAAGTGGTTGGCAACCCAGGCTCCACATTGGAATCACTGAAGGAGCCTTTAAGAAATATCAGGGATTGAGTTGCACCTTGTGCCAATTAAATCACAGTCCCCAGAGCACCAGTACTTAAATTAAAAACACCACTGACTCTAATTCATCTCTCAACTAATATTTCCTGAGTACCTGCTACTAGCCAAGCATCTTTCTAAAGGTTGGCAATAGAGCAATGAGCCAAACAGAACTCCCCCTCCAAAGATATAACATCATCAGCCTTACATTGCAATTAGTAGGCAGAAAAGGCAATTAAGTCAGTCATATATACATACATAGATATTAAGGCCAGGAAATGGAGGCCAGGAAGCCTCAGGTTAGCACTGAGTAGGCACAAAAGACTTCATCAATGGAGATATTTGTATCAAGATCTGAAAAAAGTGAGAGAGAACTCAGCTATCTGACAGAAGAACATTCTAGAGAGAACAATAGCATCATAGCTCTAAGGCACAATCCTGCAAGTGTGGCTAGAGCTGGCAGGAAGAGTTAACAGGTCAAGCCAGAGACGGGAGGGACATGGTAGGAAAGCACCAGCAAGGGCCTGGTGGCCATGAAGTGACCAGGCGTTTACTCTGAGCAGAGCAGGAACATGGAATGCTTTATATTTTACTAGAATCATTCGGGATGCTCCGTTGAGGATAGATTATGGGGTGGGGGAGGTAGCAATTGGGAGTCTCCTAAAATAGCCCAGTTGAGAGATAAGGAGTGCTTGGATGAGCAGAGTGCTGAGAACTGGTTGGGTTCCAGATAGATTTTAAAGGACCAAGTGTAGAAATATCATCTGAGCTGTGCAGGGTGGCATATGTCTCTAATTCCAGTCTGGAGCAGGAAAATCCTGAGTTTGAGGCCAGCCTGGGCTATGTGTCAAAAAAGAAAGAAAGAGAGCAAGAGTGAGAGAGAGTGAGAGAGCAAGAGAGAGAGAGAAAGAGAGGGAGGGGGAAGGAAAAAGAAAGAAAGAGGAGGGAAGGAAGAAAGAAAGAAAGAAAGAAAGAGGAGGCAAGGAAAGAAGGAAGGAAGGAAGAAAGAAAGAAAGAAAGAAAGGGGGAAGAAAAGAGGGCTGGGAACACAGCTCAGTTGGTAGAGCGCTTATCTAGGACACACAAAGCCCTATGTTTGGTACCAGGGGTACCATAGTTAACAGGCACAGAGGAACACACTGTCATCCCAGTACTGGGGAGGTAGAGGCAGGAGGATCACGAGTCCAGAGTCAGGCCAACTAAGTTACATAGACTGTCTTGAGACAATAAAAAAGAGAGGGAGGGAAAAAAGAAAGAGGATGGAAGAGGAGGGAGAAGGGGGAGTTCTAAGGGGGAAGAGGGTAAACCATGTGGATCAACTAAGTAGTTACATATGGAAGCAGGACAAGATGGAGGACATGTTGGTGGGCACTCTTGACTTCTGGGTACCATTTAGAGCTGTAAAGTGAATGGCATGACTGAAAGACAGAACCCCCAAATGTTCAGTCTTGGACTCCGCTTCATTATTAGAGAGATAAGGGTGGGGTGAGGAGGCAGCCTTGAAAATAGAAAAGAACACTGACAGGCTAGAGCAAAGAGGGATGCCTGCAAACGGTGCCATCCAGAACCAGAGAGCATCTCTCGGAGAGCAGAGGATAGACTGGTCATGTCAAATGTGTGGAACTATCGAGTACCGGGTTCAGAAGCTATCTTTGGATTCAGCAAATGTGGCATCATTAGCAACTTTCAGAAGAGCAGATTCTATGCAGCTAGGGATGTGCTTCGATGGGAGAACACATGGTCTTCTGGACTCATGGGATGTCAGTCTTTCAGTTTTTCTTACTGTAACTGAAGGGGCTCACACAGGGTAGATCTCAAAGAGACACTTGATTGATAGACGATTGACCAAGTAAGCAGAACTGTGCACGCATTCGCATAGGACATTCAGAAAATCATCTACAATAGATAGTACGCATAATGGGACTTTTCCCACTTAAAAAAGTGACTGCTGATGACAATGTTAACTCTTCTGGTACTTTTATCAGAAGGCTCATCAGCTGGAACATCAAAGCAGTGCCACTTCGGATTACAGCATCCTTGTGGCTCAGCTGTGAGCGCTGGCCCATTTCTACCACCCTAGACATGACAGCCAGCACTAATTTCATTCATTTAAAAAGAAGCTTCATGAAGAATGTATGACAGCTTAGTGTTGATGTGTGCTTGTGTCTCAGCCACACCATGCAAACAGTCTGGGTTTTGTGTACATGTGTGTGTGGTGCCTGCTTATGTGGCCAGGAATATGCCATGGTGCACCTGTAGAAACCAGAGGGCAGTATGTTGAAGCCAGTTCTCTCCTTTCATCAGGTGGGTTCTGGGAACCAAACTTGCATTGTCAGGCTTGGTGGCAAGTGCCTTTATTGCCAAGCTATCTCACTGGCCCTATGGTCAATGTTTCGATGAGCTTTCCACTCTATTCTTTTGACCAATGCTGACACCAACACTGGCTGCACCTTAGACTACAGCTTACATCCAGGTCAAACCGCCCAGATTCACTGAGGTCTAGATATGCACCGCAAAAGGCCAAGGAGGGTCCCTGTGTGGGGAATGGGTTGATACTGCATATTCTTCTTATCAGTCTGAGCCTTACCTTTCGAGAGGTCTCTCACTGAACATGAAAACCATCACTTTAGCTAAACTGGATGACCAGTGAGCCCCACGGTCTCTCCTGTCTCTGCTCACCCAGTGTTAGAATTACAGCACTCAGAGTTACGCTTGGCTTTTATGCAGGCACTGGGGGATCTAACTCAGGTCCTCATGTCTGCATAGCAAGCACTTCACTCACTGAGCCATCTTCCTAGCTCCTACCCAGAAGGATCCTAGCCAGGTTCAAGTCCCCAGAAAATGAGGTTTGGGGGGCTCAGTAGACTTTAAAAAAAAAACAGGGTCTCATACAACCCAGCTCAGCCTCAAAGTAAGTAGCTGATGATGACCTTGAACCCCTCATTGTCATGCCTCCTCCTCCTCCTAAGCGCTGGGATTATAGGAATGCAGACCTACACATGAAGCCATACTATGTTCTTGACACAATTTTTTTTTCTCCCTCTACACCAGGCAGGATACAAGGGCAGCAAAACACTTACTTGGTTTAGAAAGTTTAGGGTATGAGGGTATGAAAGGCACAGGAAGCGGACAGTACTCGTTAAGTATCAGAGAAAGTGATGGTCCATGGAGTGGGTGCGGGCTGAAAGGGAAGGGCCGGCAAGGCACCACTCTCTCTCCTGCTAACCTTTCCAGGATGTTGACGACTTTAATATATTTGATAATTCAAAGAAATCTGAATTTCATTTATTTTTGCCCATGTACAGAATGAGAGGTAGATGTAACACTTCTTCATGTGTCATGCATTAAATAAATATTAGCTGAATGAAAAAAGTAGGAAAAGTGAGTTTGAGGGCATCAAGGACAGAGAAGGTAAGCCCTAAGAGAAAACTGAGCATCATGTTGAGAGGAAAAATACTACCTCCTCCAAATGTTTGCTGTGCTTTCCCAGCATTCAATGATTTTATGGGCAGCTACCCTCCTCTTAGCTGCAGGACCGCCGCTGTTATAAAATTGGCATGCTGTGCCAAGATGAAGATCGGGAACAGCAGTTGAGAACGTGTTATTAAAAAAATAGTAAGTCTAACTATCCTAGCGTGCAGGTTCCAGCAAGGATCTGAACCAATGGAATTCCAGAAGCACACCATGATCCAACTAGTGAGGACTGTGGTGGGCGGTACCATTCCACATGAGAACAGCACATAAAATTCATCCTGGCTCCATTATGACTACCCACCTGCCTGTTAACAGGAACAATGAGCAGCTCTTCTTTGGTAGATGCTAAAAATAAAGGGTCCTACCAATGAGTGGCACTTTACATGCACAACCCTCAGGCAAGTTCTGGTTACCATAGCAAACCCCACTTCCGACAGCAGAGGTGGAGTGCATGATGTATCCAGTAGCCAGGGTTCTGCCTTCCCACAGGAAAGCAGCTATATCTGCCACAGTACTGATCAGCTGCTGTAGCCCTCTCCATGAGGAAAGCCCAACCAATACTTATGGGTCTTGGGCATGCTTACAATTACAATTACTATTTGCCTGAAAGAGTAGGGTTTCTTCCCCACTCCCAGTGTTGATGTTTACTTACTGGCATGCTGATGTAATTTTCAAGATTGGCCTTATTTTTAAGTGGAAGTCTAAACTTAGCACAGCAGGCCAGGCCTGTTATCCTAGCAACTCACAAGGCTAAGGTAACAAGCACTTGAACCTAAGAGTTCAAAACCAGCTTTGGCAGCAAGGCAAGACTCTATTAAAGAAAGGAAGGAGGGAAGGAGGGAAGAAAGAAAAGAAGAAAGGAGAAAGGAGGGAAGGTAGGAGGAAAGAAAGAAAGGAAGGAAGGGAAAAAGGGTAGAGAGAAAGGGGGAGACAGAAAAGAGGGGGAGACAGACAGAAAGAGAGGGGGGGGATATTTTCAACAAAAAAGGGGGGTGAGGGTACCTGCTTTCTTACCTGATAAGAATTTGCTCTTGGCTTCTTCCATGACTAGTCCAAAGCTAATGATAGAGGCTCCACAGAGTAAATTGTCATTGTCTACCAACCTACAGGTGAAGTCTATGCAGTCACTCAAGGGATCCATCATCTGGGAAAAGATGTAGAGGCCGAAAAACTCCAAAAATACAGAAAAATGCTGATGTGTAAGGAAAACCAGACCAACAAAAGGCCTCCAACCAGACAAACGAAGACCTCCGAGACTCTTCTAAATCATTTCTGTCTCCTAAGCCCAAGTTCTCAGCCATGTTCTACACAGAGCCTCTGAGAAACAGGATCAGCCCAGATTCCAACGAGAACCACCCCCACCCCCACCCCAACTTCTGATCTTTCCAGTTCCTTTGCTACTCATCAGCTCAAGATGCTGATGCTCAACACTGCTGGATGTAAGGATCCTGCCTGGTCATCTCTACCTTCCCAGTAAAGGGTTCAAGAAAGGCATTCTAATCCATCAAGTCTCAGGATGGATCAGAAAAATCTTGATCCCAAAGTGGAGAGTAAGCAAAATTAATGGCTCTGTTTCTGGGGCTTAAGTTTCAGGCCAACTTCTCAGAGAAACTGAGAATCTGAGCTTGAGATTTCTTCCCTGTGTATTAACCATCTGTAAGGAGGAAGTGAACTTTTAGGAAGCTCAGAAGTCTGTAGGGACTGCCAGGATCCTGGGCCACCCCTGTTTCTCAGAGACTTGCATGTGGAATATGGCTGAGGTCTCTGGTTTAGGAGACACGGGGATCTAGATGCCAATCTAAGAGGGCATGTCTGTGGTCACTTAACCTTTCTGAGATGGAGAGCACTTAAGTGTTTGATGTGTTCAACAATCGAGAGCATGCTAAGGCTGGAACGACGGTTCCAATTGGCATAAATGTCTGTATGGCAGGATTGCTGTTGGCACTTAAGATACACGAACAAAGCAAGGTCTTTGCTTTAATGAGGTTTGTACTCCAAGAGGTAATACAGAAGATAAGCAGATAAATCAAGGCTATGCTTCAAACAGGAATCATGTATGGAGCCCCAGGAGGCCCATTGTACACAACGGGCTTGTGAAGATCTTAGGGAAGAAGCTTTGAAAAATAGAAGGGCCCCAGTGCATGATGGGACACAGTAGGTTCCAGAACTGAAAGGGCAGGTCTTAGGCACAGAGGGAGGACAATGGGTGCTAACAGTCACTGCCACAGATCATGTTCAGACAGCAATGAGAAATCCCCAGTCTTAAGCTAGGACGTGACATGATTTGAATTGTGTTTCAAAGATTGTCTTTTTAATATTTGATGCATATATATTTATATACATGTGTATATATATATATATATATATGAGTGTTCTGTCTATGCATGTATGCCTGTGCACCTTGCGCTGCCTGGTATCCTGAGAGGCCAGAGGAGGACATCAGATCCCTTGAAACTGGAGTTAGAGATGGTTCTGAGCTCTTGGAGAAGCCCATGCTAACATTCCTTTGCTGATATCAGAAGCTCGTCCTTTCTGGTTTCCAGGGTGGACTGAAGACAGCTGGTGGCTCTCCAGCGGTCCTCCAGTCCCTCCACACCAGGTTGGGACTGTTGAGGCGCCCGGCTTTGTGGACTGAATAGCCACTGGATCCGAACAGTTCTCAACCTCCCCAATGCAAAGACAGCCATTGGTGGATGGCCAGGCTGTGGTGTTGTAAGAGCCAATCTAAGAAACACACACACAATATATATATATATTGTGTGTGTGTGTGTGTGTGTCTATTGGTTTGTTGTTGTTGTTGTTGTTGTTGTTGTTGTTGTTGTTGTTGTTGTTGTTTTTGAGATAGGGTTTCTTTGGCTTTCCTGGCTGTCCTGGAACTCACTCTGCAGAGATCAGGCTGGCTTCGAACTCAGAGATTCACTGCTTCTGCCTCCCCAGTGCTGGAACTAAAAGCATATGCCACCATACCTGGCTATATATTTTCATTCTATCAGTTCTGTTCCTCTATAGAATCTTAACTAATACAATCTAGTTGTCACCAAATTTAGTCTCAAATGTCTTTGGAAAAGACACAAAGTGGAATCATGCAAACATGAGAGGAGACACACACCCATAGGAGGTTGTCGTGTGGTGACAGTGGCAGAGAATGGAGTGACAGAGCCTTAAGGAATGTCAACAGCTCCAAGAAGCTGGAAGAGGTGAGGCGTTTTCCCCCCTGAAGCCTTCGGAGGGAACGCAACTCTGCCAAGGAGCTTGATCTCAGACTTCTGACCTCCAGAACCACAAGAGAATGCATCTCTGCTGTTTTAAGCCACCAAGCTTGTGTTAATTTGTATTGGCAGCCCTCAGAGCAATAAAAGGATACACCTCACTGAATTATTATGAATTGAATAAGTCAAAATGTTATAACGTGTCTATAATAGGGCTTGCCAGAAGTGAACATTAGAACCATCTTAATTTTTACCATGCCAGATCCTGAAGAGCAAAGGAAGATGACAGCTGGTCTTAAGATAGGCTCATGCTCAAGGTAAAGATGGCGCTCAAGAAACTGGGCAGGTGAGGGAGCAGATGGTAGATGAGTGTTCATGTACCAGGTGTGTCTCCCTGGTGCCAAAAATTGCTGACTGCTGCCACACAGCAGTCACCCTTCGAGCTATCAATCAGCTTTACATCTGCCTAGGGTTTCCGTGATCAGTATTAGATCCAGAGAGGGGTGAACACAATCTTTTCCAGCACATTCCTCTCTTCACGCTGTCTTACTGCCTGCCCTCTCATGAGAACCCATGTTGATGAGGACACTCGGAGCATATTTTCCGGGGACAGTGGGGACAGCTGTTTCTTCTTTTAGCCTAATGATATTGAGAATAGCAATGACCGGGGCAGGGTAGGAGTGGAGAGTGGGTTGAGGAAACTGTGGGGAGAGAGCCATTCCGATTTGGCATGCTGAATGACTTTGTAATAATATCTGCATGGCTGCTTTAGCCTTAAAAGCTAATTTCCTCACCCAGAGACCCATATAGCACAATCTAGTTTTACCCAAATTTCTATAAAATACACTGTGCCAAATGGGGCAGGGCACAGGGACATGGGGAGGGCATTGGGAATGAACTGAAACACAGCTGGAATCAGATATGTTGTAAGTGTCTATTGGCCAGCACACAGAGGCAGTTTATTGCCATCTTGTCTTATTAACCTTGGCTCCAGTTTCATCTTCTTGGGTGCAGAGACAGTAATGCTGGAACACTTGGGAAGAGTTGCTGATTGGGTGTGTTCACCTGCCTGCAAAGCTGAATCACGTGAGGAGCCACCTACTGTTCACTATACAGAGGGGCAGGTTGTGAAGACATTTCTGATGCCCATGTCACCAGATCTCTTCAAGGGAGGCAGTGTTATTGGGTATCCAAAGATGTTTATGCCTGTCCAAGATATTACAGTTAACTTAAAAGGCTCTTGTCAGTCCACTCCCCAGGAAGAGCATCGTACAGAATATCAGAATTACCGTAATAACCCAGCATATTTAAACAGGCTAAGTCAGGCTGGCCTTCAGTGAAGAGTCACAAGTTGCTGTTTATTCTCTCTCCCTGCTTAAGAATTCTTACATCTGCTAGAGCAACTGTAGTTGGGCAGGCCCCCAGGAGGTCAAAGCTCCCAGGCACCCTGTCCCCTCCCGTGAGCATGCCCAGAAACTGCCACTACACAGAAGCCAGATTCCCCGCTTTCCTTCCCTTCACTGAGAACACCAGAATCCGAAACTGACCTCTTGCCCACCTCCTCTCAGCTGAACTCACTGCCTTAGTGGGCAGGTGTCAGCCAGGAACCGACTTTGCATTTACACAGCACTGAGTGTGTCCCTGCTCACAGTAGGAATTCCCTTTGGCATGATCTGAATGCCATCTTTATTTTTAGCAAAGCAGGATGATCATTCTTCCGAGGCCAGAACAACAGGGGGTGCGTGTCTTAGTTTGGATGGTTCAGTTGTGGTGCCAGAGTGAAGCTAGTACTTACAAAGTCAAGGTCCTAGAGATGCCCAAGTGCTGATAAAAATGAGCCCAGGATGAGATCTGCTCAAATCCAGTTCCACTCCTGCAAAACACCCCCGAGGACCCTCACTGGGGTTCTCTATAAAGGACAAACAGGCCACAGAGGCCTCCGCCCAGGAAACTGTTAAACCAGCACAGGTCCTATCGGGGAAGGGCACAATTTACAGCAACCTTTAGGCAAGGGAGCAAGCAGATTATTCTGTTGAAGGATTTGTGGAGTGTGTGATTCCTTTTTATCCTTCTGGAGGGAAAACGCAGTCATTTACAGCTGCTTCTGACAAATCTTGCCACGTTCATACTATTATTTCACTTAAGACATGTGGAAATTGTAATGTGCAAAATAAATTCATATTGTCCACAGTGGTCTCCATTCCTGCTTTCCCCAAACCTCTAAAAGTACTTTTGAGTCACAGAAGAAAAGATCACCTAAGAACAGATAGCCCAAGGGAGACTTCTGGAGCCAGGCGGTCGCTACTATCTGACTTTGTTAGACTTAAAAATCTTAAGTTTTTTATTGTTTGAAAGTTTCTAGACACTCACTCTTAATGTATTCATATAGGTAGCAAAAGCAGGAAACATCCAGGACCTGATGTGATGGGGGCTGAGTCAGGTAGAGAGGGTGTCGTCTGACATCTGAGAGAGATAAAGCTCTGGTCTCTTCCCAGAGCCACAGACTCCATAGACAAATGTATCGTGCTTGCACACCTGCATTAAAGCAAGCCAGTTCCTTAGTGCAGTACAGGAGTCTCTGCGACCACTGAGTGGGGTCAGGCTGTAAGCACATGGTGTCCTCTGAAAACACATTTGTCAACAGAATACAGACCCCTTCAGTTCACAGTCAGACTAAATCACATGATCTGCCTTGCTTCAAATGTCTATCCACCCAGAACCAAACTCCATCCCTCCATTTCACCAATACAAGGATTTTTAAAGTTTTCAATGTCATAAAGTACATATTTTTTAATATGCAACTAATGCATAAGCCCAAAGGGCAACACGATCCAGGCATGAACAATCCAGGTAGAAAAATAAAGAATGGGAGAAAAAATTCCAGGCTTCTATTTCCTTAAGAAGCACTCTTCATGTTCCTCCAGAGTTAATTTAGTTTAGCATACATCTGGGGTGTGTTTAGGAAATAAAGTTAAGTGCCCCGTTTCTCCCCTTCTTCACTAATAACTAAGAATATTTATTTCATCTTTCTGTGTGCCATCAAGGATCCAGAAATAAAACCGAGGTGTTGCGATGCTTGCCTCTTTTCCGTCTACCTGCATGTACGTGGCTTGAATGCTTTGGGATTGACAAGAGTTCCCTGATCAAGCGAGGGTGTGCTGCATGCAGTTCTAGTTCCAGCTGGGGGAGAGGGGCACTACTCTTTCTTCCTGGGCCTCAGGAACTGGGATGCATCTTCCCTATCCACATCACAGAGGACAGGGCAGATCACCCTTGCCTACGCCCAGCAACTGCCCAGTGGAGCCACTGCTGAAAGGCAATAGATAAGAAGGCAGGCGGCCCAAGGGCGCCTCGAGATGAGGCCATGGGAGTGTGGGAGCAGAGAGTGCAGAGCTCTTCATCCACCAGTGAAGGAAAGCCTCCCTACTCAAGCCTTCTCCAAAGCTCCCCCAGGGAGGCTGGAGAGATGATGGCTCAGTGGTTAAGAGCGCTGACTGGTTCTCTAGAGGTCCTGAGTTCAATCCCCAGCAACCACATGGTGGCTCACAACCATCTGTAATGGGATCTGATGCCTTTTTTTTTTTTTTTTTTGGTGTGTATGAAGACAGCTACAGTGTACTCATATAAATAGATAAAATAGAAAAATAAATAAACAAATATTTAAAAACAAAAAACAAAAACCTAAAAGCTCCCCCAAATAGGAAGGACTTTGGAGAAAGATTTATTCCCTTCTTACCAAGCTGTTCCAAAGGGCCCAGTGCCTATCAGAGTCATATCAGAGGCCATCATCTGGGGACTTGCACACCTCAGGACCTCTTTGTATACCTCTTAAAAACAGCTGTGAAGGAGCTACTCCAAAATTCCAATGATGTGGACTTCTCTGCATTGCTGGAATTCCAGCCAAGCCCCTCCAGTTCAGGCATCCTCCTCCTTAGCTCCCTCAGAGAGAAGCAGGTTCACCTTCCAGGGCTGGCAGTGGTTGGTAGCATAGTCCTTCCCTTCCAAGTCTAAGCAGGTGTCAGAGTAGCAGACCTCTCCTGCATCACGGGAGAATGGATTTCACTTTTCCCCAGGCTGGGGCACTGCAGCCCTCTCTCTCCAGGGCTCTCCCAACCTCTCTCCACCTCTCTCCTCATAGAGAAGGCAGGTGGTGGCCATTTTCTTTCCTTGTTCTTGATTGTCTCCAGCCTCATCCTTCCCAAACACCCCTTCTTTGGGGGTTTTCCATTCTTTCTCATTTTTCCTGTTGCTTTCCAAACATGCCTGGGGCGGGGACACTGGGACCCACTCCTGCATAGACCTTCCTTAAGTACCATCATCTGCTCCAAACACGCCTCTGTGCTACTGGTACTTGTGGGCTCGTTTTCACTATCTTCCAACCATATTCTTCTTCTGTAAGCTGGCTCAGTGACCATCCTGTAGATCAGTGGCTCTCAATCTTCCTAACTGGGTGACCCTTTAATATAGTTCCTCATGTTGTGGTGACCCTCCCCACCCATAAAATTATTTTTTTTTTGCTATTTCATAACTGTAATTCTGCTACTGCTAATGAATTTTAATGTACATGTGTCTGCGTTTTCTGATGGTCTTAGGTGACTCTTGTAAAAAGGTTGTTCAACCCCCACAGAGATTGCAATGCATGGGTTGAGAACCACTGCTTGAGACTGCTCTTGTGGTCTCAGTTTGTGCCCTTTCCTTTTCATTTCTTTGGGCATCAGCTTCTTACTTACCATAAGCTCTTACTACATCAGAAACAAGCTGTACTCAACCTCCTACTGGGCACTCTGGGGACATTGCTAAAGCCAGAAGAAAGTCTCCAAGAGATTCAGTCTTCCCATGAGTTTTGCTGTGATCTTTGGTGGACTCTTCTTCTTTGAGATAGGTTTTCCCCTTTTTGATTGGGGTAACCAGACCTGGGCCACCATCCATGAGGATGCCCCCTCCACCAACGTATGACTCACCCAGGCTCATGTGATCTAGGCCAAGGGAACATCTATGTTATTCCCTTGCTGGCTCACTTGCAGCTCCTACTCAGGGTCTAAAGACCCCAGAGCATTCAGCCTGGGGCAGTTCCCCTGGATTCTTTTATTGTCTAGCCTGAAGCCACGGTTCTAGGTCTAGTGTGGGAGGTCCTAGAGAAACAGCCAGGGCAGCCTGATCAGCAGATCCTCAGGCTCTGCTGAGAGCTGGCAGAGAAGAAAGCACCATGAGTCTCCCAGGGGATGGTGGCAGAGGCACAGAGGAGGCCTTGTAGCTGGATCTTGATGAAGAAGAGGTTTGTCAATCATCAAAGAAGAAAAGATATTCCAGGATTCACCACACAGGGAAAACAGCTTTGAAAGGCAGATACCATAGCAATTAAGGAAAAGCTATTCCTTGACTCATATGTGGTGTGCGCATATGTATGTGTGTGTGTCTTGTGTGTATGTGTCTTTCTCTGTGTCTCTCTGTGTGTATGTTCTTTGTGTCTATGTGTGTCCCTTTCTGTGTGCCTATGTATGTATGTTTGTCTCTTTCTATGTGTGTCTCTATATGTATGTCTCTTTGTGTGTCTGTGTGTGTGTCTTTCTTGAGTATGTGTGCTGGATAATGTGTCAAGAGAGAAATCTCAGCAGTCAGTTAGGTTTGAAGTTTACCCCATAAGTCCCCAGAGCCTTGACAAGTTTTATAAGAAGTAATGAGAAAAAGAAGACCAGGAGCTGGCTAGGTGGCTCAGTGGGTAAAGGTCCTTACTCTGCAAGCCCGTCCACCTGAGTTTAGTCCCTGGAACCTGTAGTGATAGGAGAGAACTGATCCCACACAATGGTCTTCTCATTTCCTCACCTGAGCCAAGTCACACACTCACACTCACCCACATATGTACACACACACACACATACACACACACACACACACACACACACACACACACACATGCACACACAGTCTGAAAGGATGTCTCCAGATTGTTGCCTTGTCAAATGTTAAAACCCCACACTCCCTAACTTGGCTCACCTACTTGTACTCAGAAGCGGCAGGCAGGCGGGCTTTGTCTCTGCTCTCTGAGTCCCACCCATGCCCCACAGCTGGTGACTCCTTCCTTTCTTCCTCACAAGCGACCCTCCACCAGCTTAGACCTTCACTGCCTCCCCCACCATCGAGCTGCAAGAATCTTCTCATTAGACTCGCTGTCTCTTCTCTCCTCATCTCAGTTCTTTCTACAAGAATTGCCTGGAAGCACATACCTGATCATGATAGACTCTTGCTCAAAAAAATTCCAAATATTTCCTAACCACCTGGAAAACTAGATTTGTGTGGGTCAAAGCTCAGCCTCTGGTGCCATGGAAGAATCCTAAGACAGGATCAACCTTTCTGCACACACTTCCTCCTCTAGGTGGACCTCCACAAAGCTCTCCGATCCCCACAGTGAAAGGGGGGCTTTGTTCTTCTCCATACTCCTAAGATGTTTCATTTGGAACATACTTAAATCAGTCATTTAATTATCTCTTCATTCCCACTAAACATCAGGAATTTACTCTAAGGCCAGAAGGACACTAGCTTATATCATCGCTGTCCAGAGACATCTCTGCTGCTACACTGAAATGCTTGCCAGCAGGGACAGAGCCCCTTTCTCTACGCACTTCTCCTGGAACCCCTAGACCCAGCCAACCACAGGTGCTCCAAATGATTGAAATGAATAGAGGAATTATCATACGTTTCCTTAAATAGTAAACGGCCGTAAGTGCATCCAAAATCAATTTCAATGATAGATGCAAAGCTCGATTCAATATTTTTCCAGGCAATTATTAACTATGCCAAGGGAGATGCATTTATATACCTCACATGGTTCTGCGTCTCCTCTCCCAACACCTACCACCCCGCTACTCCTACCTCGTAACACACCGCACAAGCTCACACCACGGTATAGCTTTTATAGTAGCAGCAGTTCCTGGCTCATCCTAATGGAAGAAGAAATTCATGGAGCCAGAACAACCACCCACAGCCAGGGGTGTGCTCTGTGATATTTTATTCCACCCTCACAAACAGTCCTCCCACTCCACACCTGCCAGCAAGTACCTACCTGGCTCCCACCCAGAAGTCACAGGCCAGAAAAAGCTGACCCAGTAGAAACCGTGGAGACCCTATCGCCCAAGCCCGGGGCAGAGATGAGTGTGAGAGACCCTGCTCCCTCCCCCCAGAGAAGTGCCGTGAACATTCAGGGGTGTGTCTGCAAGAGAAGCTCACTTTCTTTGGTCACTCCACAACCACTTACCTTCAGGAGCTTCATCTTGACTTGTCAAGCAAAACACAGGAAAGAGGCAAAACCCAGCTCAGGCCTCCATAGTGCCCAACCTCCAGTCCCGGTATATGCCTGGACTCTGAAATGCCCCGGTGTCTGTCTTTCCAGTGTCAGCCACCAGCACAATCCCAGACCTGGTGTGACTCCAAGATCCCTTATCAAGATCTCAGAACCGGGCTGCTGAAGGCCAGCTGGTAAACTTCTGTCCAGGGTCCTAGATCCTTCCCCCCACCACAATTCAGTCTTGGGCTTCACGGGAAATGCAGGCAGGAGATTTGGCGTGTGGGAGGGTTGGCGGCGAGGGTCGGGGGGGGGGGGGAACTTTAGGAAGAAATACTTTCCTACTGGAACATCCCTTATCTCTCTGGCAGATGACATTAAAACCCCAAAGATGCCCTTGCTCTTCTTGCAGACTCTTTCTCGCGCCACTTAGTGGGCAGGGGGTTAGCGAGAGATGAAGCGCGGGAGGATCGTCCTTAAAACAATAACTGGCTAAGGTAGGGTGACAAACCAACACACTGGAATAAGGACTTTTGGCCCGATTTAGGCGTCCCAGGCAATACGCCTCCGGTTATCCCGCTGTCTCCGTCTCACTCCGCCCAACCTCTCTCCTCCACTGTGCCTCTCTCACCTCCCACCAGAAGGAAGAGGAGTTTGCGCCACCTAACGCGGGGACCCAGTTGGATGCCCTCACTCACCGCTTTGCTTGGACTCGGATTCCCGCACCCGATTGTCACTGAACTTTCTCCAGCGCACACCGTCTTGGGGTTACCGAGCTCCGATACCCCGCAAGCCCACCCGAAGCCCCACCCCCGTCGCGACCTCAGCGCCAGGTCTCTTCACCTGTTCGTGGATCCGCGGAGGGAGGCTCGAGCCGCTCCTGTCGTGTCCAGACTCAGGCGCCGCCCGGCGGTGCGGGCGCAGCTACCGCCGCCCCTGCCACCACCGGTGCCGCCGCCGCGCCTGCCCGGAGAAGCCGCGCGCCGCGGGGGTTCGCCGGTTGCTGCGGGAGGCGCGATCCCGAGCGCCTTGCGATCGGTCGGGCGCTTGGAGGGCGCCCGCAGCAGCCGCCCCGCCGCGTCCCACTGCCCGCCGCTAGCACGCACTGGCGCTGGGAGTGAGCTCCTCGCTGAGCAGCGCAGGGATGCTCCGAGGCTCCAGAATGGGCGGGGATTCCTTTCCACGGCTGGATTCGAGGGGCGGGAACTACCTTCCCGGAGTGACAGGCCCAGGGGGCGGGGATTCCCCCTCCGGAATGACAAGGTGGGCGGGGATTCCCCCGGAGCAAGCCCCTGAGCGGGGAGGACGGCTCTCCCAGGGAAACAGCAGTCCTGGTGCGCCGGCTTCCTGGGGATCCTGGGAGGAACCGATCCAGGGAGACTGCGGCTCAGAAGTGCCATATAGGCAGGGCTTGGGGCGCCATCTAGGTGGAAGAACCAGAGCTAGGAGGCTTAATTTGCTTTTGCATAGCACTTAACATAGCACATAGCGGAGAAAAATGTCAATTGCCTTATCAGAGATTGGGTGGGGAGAGCCAGGGAGACAGGAGGAGAGCCAACCATCCATCCCAAGCTCCCCTGGCCTCTAGTCCTTAGGATACCGATACTTAATATAGTAACGGTATGAGCATTCCTCTGGATAGAGAACCTCTTTGCGTCTTAAGAACCTCAGAGCTGTTAATCCCTCAATTAAGCCGCTAGAGGAAATTCCTTGGGCCCCAGGAGGAGGATTTGGATCTTGTGAACCTCCTGCTGAGTGGACCTCAAGAGCTAAGGTTAACTGCCCTTCGTTTTATTCCAGGTCATTGGGAGAACGGGAACCTCTGGCTTTTTGGATGCTTCATCCCACAGATTTTCAGGAAGCCTTCAAATATTTTTGGCTCTTTTTTTTTTTTTTTTTTTTTTTTTTTTTTTTGTCATCCATGTCATTCTGCCTACCACAGGGAGAGGACGATAAGAATATAATAGCGAGACTGCACGGCTCTGCAAATTAAGCTCTCTTGAGAGGAAAAAGCTGGTCTTTTTCAAGTGCTGGCAGATAAGGGTAAAAACATACGAAAAATTACAAACCTCGGGATCATGAGTTGTTGAATAATGCTTTTGACATTTTCTGCAGAGCAGTAATTAGAAATCTTTGCTTTGAGGGAGGTGGGGATACCGTGGAGCGTGGCTGGGCTCTAGATTTGCCCAGCAAAACATTAAGATCTGCTCTCTTGAAAGAGCAGCTAGACATACGCGGAGGGTCCCTCAGCACCAGAGAACAGAGTAGACCCAAAGCATTTCTATATAGTATTTTCAGCAAGTGTTGGGGATCTTGGATTCAGCTTTCTCTTGGCTTTTATAATTCCCAGTCCACAGAGATCAATGTCTGTACAAATCTGGGCCTGAAATATTACAAACTGCAGTCTTTACCACCTGAAAGCTTCTCTTCCTATCTATAGAGAAAATACTTCCCATGCAGAACGGAGCAGGGATCAACAGAAGGCTGTTCTGTGTAGCACCTAGGAGGTGTTCAATGAAACAGGCACCATTGCCTAGAAAGGTGTTAAGATGTCACTAAAAATCCTCCTACAATTATGCAGTGCTATCTGTTTGTTCAGCGATCCCAGGCTCAGCGGCCACCACCCCTCCCTCCCAAGCTCAGGAGTCATGAAGAGGCCACCTGTGTCTTTTAAGCCTCTGGACTCAGCACCTGGCACAGCCCTGCTACCAGTAGCAACCAGTGCAAATGGCCACCATTCCAAAAGTTCTCATTGTTCCTTCTCACCCAGCCCGTTCCAGTCCTTTCAGCCAGCCCTGTGCTCCAAACTGGAGAGTCTGTTTCTTTTGTCAGAAGGACATTCTCCCTCTCTGGGCTCTACTGAGATCCCTTACAGCACCGCCATCAGGTGCCCTCTTCCTCATCAATTGCTGCAAAAGTAACATTTCCTTCATGATAGCAGAGCCCTTCCCAAGTGTGCTAAGTCCAGGAGCTGGTAGTGTTTGTCTCACGTATCTCTAGCTTGTGAGCTCATGGAGGTTAAAAAACCAAAAAAAAACAAAAAACAAAAAACAAAAAAACCCAACAGATCTTATAGTGTTTCTAAAGTTCAATGCATATGGCATCAATCAAATAGCCAGCCTCTCAAAAAATACGAACAAAAGCAAAATGAGCTGCTAGGGCGTTGGGGTAAAATGGCTCAGTGGGTAAAGCACTTGCCATGTAATCGTAAGGATCTGATTTGAATCTCTGGACCCCACTAAAGCCGGGCATGGTAGTGCATCATTAATCCAAGTGTTCCTTCGGGGAGACTAGAAACACCTCTTTAGGAATCCTAAGAAGCTTGGAGCCCCATCCTGGTGTAGGAATAGTCAATAGCAACAACAAAGAGAGACAGGTTGTAGAGAAGGTGGAAGGTGAAAACTAACACCTCAGGTTGTCTTCTGGCCTCCACAGGTGCACTCACACACACACACACACACACACACACACACACACACAAATGCATAAAGGTAGGTGAGTTATTATTAAATATATGTGTGAGTCATGCTACACATAATATAAGCAGTTGGATGCTTTTGTTATCTGTCGCATTCAGGCATGGCTCCTCTGACCTGATTAAAATGCTCCTGGTTCCAATCAGTTTTTATCTGCTATTTTTCAGGGATGTTTTCATGAGTCCTTGCTCCTTGTCAACAGCAGTTCAACTCACATGGGGTCAATCAAATGTGTGGAGATTTTGTTTTGTCCTTGCAGTCTTGTTGATTTGGAAACTGGCAAACGAAGTCATTTCAGTTCCGGTGTTTGAAGTTCAAAATGTAAATCCCCTCTGCCCTCTTGTCAAATACTGAGTCACAGATTAGTATGTCTATCTAAGCTGCCACTTTAATTTATTGTTCAAAACATGCGGACTGCCTTCCAGGATGAAGCCAAATAAACCCTGTCCGCTCCAGGTTGCTTTGGTCATTCTGTTACAGCAATAGTGACCCTGACTAAGACAGCAGGTAGTAATGATGAACAGAGAAAGAAATCTATTGCCTCAGTCATTACGTGTTGGTGACAGGTTAAGGAGCAGTCCTCCCTCAGACTTTAGGAGCAGTCCTCCCTCAGACTGCCCTGACATTTACTCCATCTCTGAGTTCTCTTCTTAGGAAGCAGAATCTAAACACCAGACTGCTTCCCCACCTATTTCTGCAAGAGGCACTGGATGCTTCAATACTCTCTGTTGCTCCTCCTTCACTGCTCTTCCAAATTCATTTCCAGGGTGGAAAAGGGGCTTTAGTCAACTGCTTGTGGGTTCCCTCTCTTCTCTCAGGCTCTGTGGATTCATTTTATCCTCAAACCAGACTCCAGTTTCCTATTTACTTAGCTAATGCAATGTACCATCCTGGGCCAAGAAAGGGCTTTAAAGAGAAAAGTAACTGCTGGATTCCAAAACAGACTATGTTTAAGGATTCCTCTGAGATGGGAAACATCTACCCTTAGGCTTCACACCCCCTGAGATCATCATGCTCTGGGTTGGAGTAAGCTGTCCGTGCCAGGGTTGGGTGTGAGGATGGGTTGGAGTCTTGTATCTTTCATTCTTAACCCAAAGCCCAGTGGCTGGTATTTGGGTGAACCATGATGGAGGCCTGGAGAAACTCTGCAGCTGAGTAGCTACCAGACAAGAAGCAGTGCAGGCTCACACATTCCAACACATGATCAGGGCAGTAATAGATTTCATTTTAAACCTTTGATGGAAATTTTGTAGTATTTATTGGTCTCAGACCAAATCTTTTATTAGCCAGTATACAGTTTATTAGCCAGACCTACAGTTGATGAATGCTCTTTAAAAGATGTGTCCAGGGAAAGATTTAAGGACTTCCCTTCTTACACAGATTAATGTTTCATGATGTTTTCTGAGAGGCATGATCATGCTGTCGGAACCTGGACCAATGTGCTTTGTCTTTTCAGAGTTGCCTAGTATTTCTACACATGCAGACGCATTGGCTTTCTCACACTAACAAAGCACACTCTGGTTTATTAAGACAGCCAAGGCAATCTATTATTTTATTACTTTGATTCTCTTATAATATGGAAACATTGATTACTGTGCTAATTCTTTTTTCATGCATTTTGGCAGGAAAAATCAATTTTACATCAGCAAGTGCAGCTTGAGAATTATTCGCTATGCTTACAATATATGTCGATGACTCCATCCTTTCCTTTTTAGGAAAAAAAAAAAAAAGGATTCCAGAATGTAGTGAGAATCCAATAGATTCTGTTTTGTTTTTCAAAACAAGTAGCAGGGGCTGACCTTGAACCCCTCACCTTCTGCTTCTACCTCCTGCATACTGGGACTGCAGGTGTGCACTACACATCCAGGGAGTTCTAGAGTTAAATCCAGGGCCTTGATCAAGCTGTGAAAGCACTTCACTATTTGAGGGACTCTCCTCAGCCAAGTCCAATAGGTTCCTATGGGTGGTGATGGTATTTGGTTTGCTTCTGAGCTTACCTGATCCTCCAGATTAGGGCACCAGCCAAATGGATCTACTAAAAATTAGAAGAAAAAAGAAAAGGGTTTTGACTAACATAGCCCGTCCTTAGCAATCAGCCTCTCTCTAAAGAAGGTGGTAGATAGACTGGGACTACAGCGTTTTGTTTTGTTTGTTTGGTGTTTTGTTTTGTTTTCTTATAATTAGTCCTCATTTTATAAACCAGAGAGGTGGGACTTGGCAGTGAACCTTCTCTGGGCCTGTGGCTTCTGCTGCATAAGGACAGTTGTGCTCTCCAAACTTGAGAAAATTCGGTCAAATCACTGCGTATCCAAATGTGTGTGTCCTTAGGTAAGCTGCTTGCTGTGCCTTGGATTCTGTGCACAGCACATCCTCAGCCCTGTCCCAGCTCCCCTGCTGATCGTCTTCATTCTGCTCTGCACAGCTTAGGGAAGAGGCATCACTTTAAGTCACTCACACACTATTTTTACTTCTAAGTAGCTTCGCTGAATCATCTAAAAACGGTAATTACACAGAGAAATATATTGCTCATGCGCGCTGTTTTCTTTCTTTTAAATATATTTCTTCACTCTGTATCTTTTTTGCCAATCTTAGCATCTGTCTTTACTGATGCTCCGAACGTGAAGGCAGAAATGACAGTCCATCTGGGAAAACAACAGAGAGCAGTCGCTGTGTTCTGGGACCAATTGCAATCATGCGAAGCAGCGTGAGCAAACTGGGGTGAGCTTCTCTGAAGTGGGGACAATGTTACTGGCTACTATAGGCCTCATTAGAATCTTAGATCCCTAAAGAAAACATAGATGTGTGTACTTTGAAAGAAATTAAAGTTCTGTTCAAATGAGAAGCATGTGTGAAGCCATTTGAATGCCAGTTTCAGCTTGTCAGGAAGCATGAGCAGGTAAGGTGTGTTACATTTCACCTCGGTAGTGAACATCACCAGGCACACATTGATAAGCCATCATCTGCAGCCTCTCCACATCGTGCATCAATTAGTGAGACATTAAAATTGCATTTTGCGTCTTTACTGTCTGCAAGAGAGCCAGTCAATGAAACCCACAGAAATCAGAACCCTGGATGAAATGCTAACATGAACTTGAAAGGCAAAGACTAATTGTCCATCGGAGCAGACTTCTGCTCAGCTGCTTTATGAAGGAGTCCAGATGACCATGGCCTCCGCAGGACTTTACTTACTGTTTGATTTCAGAACCCCAGACAAGGGACTGAGGTGCATATTGTACATATCAAAGCAGACCTGGCCTCCAGGTTCTCCCAGCATTCTTAGTCCCTACCTGGCATATGCCGCCCCTAACCATGAACTTTCCATCCCAGGGTCTGGGCTTGTCTCCCACCAGAGGCTCTTCCCTGTATAACCCTTCCTCCTCCTCCTCCTCCTCTTGTTCTTGTTCTTCTTGTTCTTGTTCTTCTTGTTCTTGTTCTTCTTCTTCTTCTTCTTCTTCTTCTTCTTCTTCTTCTTCTTCTTCTTCTTCTTCTTCTTGTTTTTCTTCTTCTTGTTCTTCTTCTTCTTGTTCTTGTTCTTCTTCTTCTTGTTCTTCTTGTTCTTCTTGTTCTTGTTCTTGTTCTTGTTCTTGTTCTTCTTCTTCTTCTTGTTCTTGTTCTTCTTCTTCTCCTTCTCCTCCTTCTCCTTCTCCTTCTCCTCTTCTTCCTCCTTCTCCTTCTTCTCTTTTTCTTCTTCTTCTTCTTCTTCTTCTTCTTCTTCTTCTTCTTCTTCTTCTTCTTCTTCTTCTTCTTCTTCTTCTTCTTCTTCTTCTTCTTCTTCTTCTTCTTCTTCTTCTTCTTCTTCTTCTTCTTCTTCTTCTTCTTCTTCTTCTTCTTCTTCTCCTCTTCCTCCTCCTCCTCCTCCTCCTCCTCCTCCTCCTCCTTCTCCTTCTTCTTCTTCTTCTTCTCCTTCTTCTCTTCTTTCTCTGCATGTGTGTGCACTTTTTCTCTTTCTCCCCATGTTGCCCCATGGCAATTCCTCTACCTTCAATCCTTGGGGCCATAGACCTCACCCCAATAAACCTGCCTTTAATATAACCTAATCTGGCTTGAATTGGTTCATTTCACCAGCAGAGGAATAACCTATCACTTACCTCAAGGGGTTTGTCTCATTCTGGCTAATAGGAGAACATACAAATTCTTGACTGTTAAAAATTTTTATGACTTGAGGGAAAAATGAATCATTTTGGTCTCCTCCTTATTATGTTCTTATAAATAAGGCAAATAATGTAAGCTACATTTATGTGTTTGTTTGTTTTCCTGAGACAAAAATTCCACTATATAGCTCCAGCTGTCCTAAGACTCCCTGTGTAAACTGGATTGACCTCGGATTAGTTACTCTTCTGTGACAAAATAGCTGATGAAAAAAACTTAAGGGAGTGTTTATTCTGACTCATAGGTGAAAGTTACAGTCCACAATGACAGAGAAAGCATGGTGGCACAAGCATGGGACAGATGGCCCCATTGCATTTGCAAGCATGCAGAGATGAAGGCCACTGCTCAGCTCACTTTCCCCTTTCTATTCAGCTTAGAACCCCAGCCTAAGGATTGGTGCCACCTATATTCAAGATGGGGCTTGCCTTCTAAGCTCTTTAGAAACACCTTCCTAGATAGACTCAGGAGCGTGTGTTTCTATGGTGATTCTAAATCCTATCAAATTGATAGTGAAGTTTAATCATCACAGACCTCAAATTTGTGGTGATCCGTCTATCTCTCTGTCTGCTTAGTGGTGAGATTGCAAGTGTGTGTCACTACACAGGGCCTTGACTACCTTTAAATAAATAGTTTGCTATTGTGGTTTGAATGACTAGATCACATGGAGATAAAGTAAGAGGTCAAAGACAAAAAGCTAATGGCTTTCATGCTACTGAGAGTTGCTATTCAGACTACTTGAGGAGGGGCACATATCAACAATATCTTACTCAGATGTGATCCATGTGAAATACAATAATGAAAGGTATGATATGCCTATGGGTGCTACAGTGGCACACACATTATGGAAGTAACTAACAACTTTCTGATTGGATTTAAGTTCCACCCCAGAGAAGGAAGCAAATGCTTGGTACTGAAAGTCTGGTTGAGAACCCATGGTTGGGGAGAGCTCACAAGTTCCAGGGGTGAACCTAAACTATCATCCTGCTAAACCGATCTAGCATAATTATTTTTTTCTTAATATTTTCTTAAATGAACATAAATATATAAAGTGTTTTTGTTTATTTGTTTGTTATATATTTAGTAGAGCTTAAAATCTTGGCTCTTACTGTGGTAACTTGATACAAGAGTTACAAATGTCAAGCAAAGCATTCAGTCTTACTCTTTGTTGTTCTCTTACAACCCCCTCCCAATTTAATTGTCTACATTTCTTTTGGGTATATAAATACTTTTAAAATATGTAAGCTCTTCTGAAAACCATAGTATAGTGTAAAAACATGAAATAAACAATACCACTAATAGAGAGGCTGAGGTAGGAGAAGCAAGATCTCAAGACCATTATGTTGTACACAGCAAGACGCTGTCATGAACAAACAAGCTGAAAGTGTATATAGATTGTACAATGTTGGACCTATTTCTCCAACTACCAAATTAGAGAGAGCATTGGATGACAGTCAATACATTTCTAATTCCTCATATTTTTGGATTTCAATCAATTAGGATATGTTGATAATATTAATTTTCATATTAAGATATTAAGAAAAAGTAATTGTCACTTCCTGTTGGTTGTTTTTGTTGTAAGAGGTGGAATTAGGTTTGTGTGGATTTGTTGAAATATTACTTTCTTGCTTCTTCTAGGGTGTAGTTTCACTCCTTATGTTGGTGTTTTCCATCTATTATCTTTTGTAGGGCTGGATTTGTGGAATGATATTGTGTAAATTTTGTTTTGTCATAGAATATCTTGTTTTCTCCATCTATGGTAATTGAGAGTTTTGCTGGGTATAGTAGTCTGGGCTGGCATTTGTGTTCTCTTAGGGTCTGTATGAGCTCTGCCTAGGATCTTCTAGCTTTCATAGTCTCTGGTGAAAAGTCTAGTGTAATTCTGATAGGCCTGCCTTTATATGTTACTTAACCTTTTTCCTTTACTGCTTTAAAATTCTTTGTTTGTTTAGTGCATTTGGTGTTTTTATTATTATGTGATAGGAGGAATTTCTTTTCTGGTCCAGTCTATTTGGAGTTGTATAGGCTTCTTGTATGTTCATGGGCATCTCTTTCTTTAGGTTAGGGAAGTTTTCTTCTATAATTTTGTTGAAGATATTTACTGGCCCATTACCTTGGAAATCTTCACTCTCTTCTATACTTATTATCCTTAGGTTTGGTCTTCTCATTGCATCCTGGATTTCCTGGATGTCTTGGGTTAGGAACTTTTTGCTTTTTGCATTTTCTTTGACTGTTGTGTCAATGTTTTCTATGGTGTCTTCTGCCTCTGAGATTCTCTCTTCTATCTCTTGTATTCTGTTGGTGATGCTTGCATCTACGACTCCTGATTACTTTCCTAGGTTTTGTATCTCCAGGGTTGTCTCTCTTTCTGATTTCTTTATTGTTTCTATTTCCATTTTTAGATTCTGGATGGTTTTGCTCATTTCCTTCACCTGTTTGATTGTGTTTTTCTGTAGTTCTTTAAGGGATTTCTGTGTTTCCTCTTGAAGGGCTTCTAACTGTTTACCTGTGTTCTCCTGCATTTCTTTGAGGGTGCTATTTATGTCTTTCTTAAAGTCCTGTGTCATCACCATGAGAAGTGATTTTATATCTGAATCTTGCGTTTCTGGTGTGATGGTGTGTCCAGGACTTGCTATAGTGGCAGAATTGGGTTCTGATGATGGCAAGTGACCTTGTTTGTGTTGTTTATTTTCTTATGTTTTCCCCCCCAACCCACCCCGCCATCTGGTTATCTCTAGTGCTACCTGCTCTTGCTAAATCTGACTGGAGCTTATCCTTCCTGTGATCCTGGTTGTATTCGAACTCCTCAGAGTCAAGCTGTCTCTGTGATCCTGTGATTCTGGGATCCTGTGATCCTGGGCTTGTTAGAGCACCTGGGAGTGGAACATCCTCTGGGTGTGGTGGGACTGGCTGCAGAGCTTGTGCCCAAGATCTGCTCAGGACACCAGCCCAGAGAGACCAGAAGGAACCAGAGCCACTGGGCTGGCAGACTTCCTGTGTGCCTGATCCTGCTGGTCCCAGTTACTCCCAGTGTTGGGACAAATGTGTCCTCCTCACCTTTGATTTTGGGCATGTTAGAGTGCCTGGGAATCGAGCTGTTAGGAGGTGTGGTCTTGTTAGAAGAAGTATGTCACTATGGGGGTAGGCTTTGGAGGTGTCTTAGGGTTTTACTGCTGTGAACAGACACCATGACCAAGGCAACTCTTATAAGAACAACATTTAATTGGGGTTGGCTTACAGGTTCAGAGGTTCAGTCCGTTATCCTCAAGGTGGGAATATGGCAGCATCCAGGCAGGCATGGTGCAGGAGAAGCTGAGAGTTCTACATCTTCATCTGAAGGCTGCTAGCAGAACACTGACTTCCAGGCAGCTAGGACAAGAGCGTTAAAGCCCACGCCTACTCCAACAAGGCCACACCTCCCAACAGTGCCAGTCCCTGGGCCAAGCACATTCAAACCATCACAGGAGGTCTTCTCCTATGCTCAGACTATACCCCTTGCTGAAGAGAGATTTCTCCTTGCTGCCTGAGGAGGTTTATAAGTAAATGAGGAACCTGGTTTAGCTAATCTCAGTAGAAGGTTTGTACAGGGGATCAGGTTGTCAATATCCTGGTGGACGAAGCTGCAGTCCAAACTTTCTGAATACTCTGTCAAGATTCAAACATACCCCAAAGGAAGACCTTGCCGTTTCCCTGAGCCTGACCTGAGGAAGGCCTTGTGGTTCCCATTGGTCTGAGGCATTGAGCTCCTTGGCATAGCTATGATCCTGTCGACAACACACACTTACTCAGGACTTTATCCATTCCCTATACTGTGGGCCAGCTTCAAAAACTAAAGTCATTCCTGTCCCAGTATGGATGGGCAGTTACATACCTCTGTTCTGTGGCCCAAGAGACAAAATCATCTCCAATGAGGGCAGCACACTTATAAATTCATTCCTTCTGATAAATTCCAAATGTTCCTCAAAGGATATTATTTTTCTTACTACAGTCTTTTGAAATGTCTGCTATCAGTCAGAATGTCATGCAGCTTATCAATATTATATCTCCAGCATGAAACTGAAAAAAAAAAACGGTTTTAGAGATCAAACGGTTTAACTGATGTAATGCTGCTTCGGTCACAGGGCGAAGTCTCCCAAACTTGGTTTACTGTAGGTGTATAAAATATATTTTTTTCCCTAACAAAAGCTAACAATCTATTCTAAAAACAAACCTAATTTTTCATGAAATTGTTAATTGGTAGATCTTTATTCGGATTTGAAGCAAATGGTCCCAAAGATGGCACACTCTGACTTGCTGGGAACTAAGATGAAGCAGGAGGGTGCTGGAGCCATTGACTCTCTGGATGGGACCTGGCCCTGCAGAGATGGGACATTAAGAGTGTTCTAGATGACTTTTTCTTTACCCTAGGTTTAAACTTTTATTTATTTATTTATTTATTTATTTATTTATTTATTTATTTATTTAATATCCCAAACATGGTTTCCCCTCCTTCCTCTCTTCCCAGTCCCTCATTTCCCTCCTCAATCCACTCCTCCTCTTTTTTTGTCTTCAGAAAAAGGTAGGCCATTCATGGATCAACCAGCATATCAAGTTGCAGTAAGACTCGGCACTTCTTCTCTTATTAAGGCTAGACAAGGCAACCCAATAGGAGCGAATGGTCTCAAAGGTGGGCAACAGGATCAGAGACAGATGTTGCTCTCCCTGTTAGGAGTCTCACATGAAGGCAAAGCTACACAACTGTAACATATGTGCAGAGGGCCTAGGTCAGTCCCATGAAGACTCCCTAGTTGGCTTGAGTCTCTGTGAGCCCCTATGAGCCCAGGTTGGTTGAGTCTGTGGGTTTTCTTGGTGGTGTCCTTGACTCCTCTGGCTTCTCTTCTGCAGGATTTCCCTAAGCTCCACTTAATATTTGGCTGTGGGTCTCTGCCTCAGTTTCCATCAGTTGCTGGGTGAAGCCTCTCTGATGGCAATCATACTAGGCAGAATCTCTTCAGCAATGTCAGGGGTGGACTCCTTCTCATGGCATGGGTCTCAAGCTAGACCAGTCATTGGTTGGCCATTCCCTCAATTCCCACTCCATCTTTACTCTAGTGTTGACTCTGGTTCCCTGGCACCCTGGGCTTGGTTCTGAATGCAGAAGGCTGAAAAGCTTGGACACCAACCGGCCAGGAGCTCCATGGCTGTGACTAGTGGCCTGAATTGGAGATAAGTTTACGATCTGTTAATAACTGTGGAGGTGACCTTGGAAAAGCTGGGTCCAGATGCAACTCCATGGTGTAACACTTCAGCTCTCTGCCTTGCCCACACCCTCCTGCATTCCCCGATGAATGACCACACACGCTCTGAGAGCACAACTGTCAACACTTGGCAGACGATAGTCACCAGAGGCTGTTCTGGCACCATCCGATCCATGTTTTCTATTTTTTGCACATCAACTGAATTCTGCTGCTTGAGCCCTCAGAGCCTGCATGGGAAGTATAAGTGTGCACACGTCCACTTTTCCATGGGTCCACACCCCCACTTACCACGGACATGTCACTGCAACACTCTGTCTAGACCCTGATGTGTTTCCCTCTTCTACATTCCCAAACCACTGTGACAACTAGCACCCCCACCCCCACGGTCGACAAGTGTCCCTGTGTCCTCAGCTGCTCTTCTTAACATTCCTTTCCACTCCAGACTTCCACCGAAGATCCAGGCTTTCCAGCAGCTGTCTCTAGTGGAGTCTGTTTATTTGGTCACAACACATGTAAGCTCATAGCTCACTGTCAGGAAGAGTGTGAAGAACTCTATGTCCTGTGGCTCTAACACTTGCTTATCTAAACACTCTTGTCCCTGGGTGGCAACTCAGCAAAAACTCCAATCCATTACAAAGGCTGCTCTGCCCTGGGTTTATACTGTCTACTGAAATGCTCAAGGGAAGAATATAGAAATCTCCGGAGATGGAGGATTTTCATTTTCCCATCTTATCTGACTTGTAACAATGTCCGATATTTATTCCTATGGCCCACCCAATCTACTATTGGTCAAATTTCTGACTTCTTTGTCTTATCCCTAAAGAACCTTCCTTAGTAATCCTCCAGGTTGATAGGACATCTCTGAATCAGACCTGAGTTCCTCAAGCTCCTTAACTACGAACTCAAAGAGATCTGAACTCATGATCTCTTCCCTGAAAACTTCTCTATGATTGGCCACGCCCAGGGAACAGAATACAAGTATCCCCAGCCAACTAAACCCAAACTCTCCAAGTCCCTTGCCTCTCAAATCTCAGAAGTATAACTGCTCAGTTATTTCTCAAGTACTTAGAGTCTTGACCTCTCAGTTTTCTAAGTAGAAGTTGGCAAATAAAATATACTAGACCACAGCTGTAGCTGCTTGCACTACAGAGCAGAATTAAACATGGCCGTTTGACATGGAATGACAGAACCATAAAGATGAAAATATTCGCTATCTGGCCCTTGACAAGAAAGTTTTGTCCATTCAGCCCCAGATCTATTCTACAGCAGGAATCTCCTCAACGAGGCCTACATCAAGCTTCCCAGAAGCAACCTCTTCAGCACAGATGATCATCTTTTTCAAAAGCTTTGTGGCCATGTTAGAACCCTTGAAAATGGGGGCTAGTGAGATGGCTCAGTGGGTAAGAGCACTGATTGCTCTTCCAAAGGTCCTGAGTTCAAATCCCAGCAACCACATGGTGGTTCACAACCACCCATAATGAGATTTGACGCCCTCTTCTGGTGTTTCTAAAGACAGCTACAATGTACTTATAATAAATAGATAATAAATAAATCTTAAAAAAGAAAATGGGAAGCATGTGTCCCTAGCCCAATCTTTTTGGCCTGTTCTCACTCTCATTGTTATATCTTAGTTATTTTTCTATTGCTGTGATAAGACACCAGGCAATCTAGAAAAGAAAATGTTTAACTGGGCTGATGGTTCCAGAGGGCCAGAGTCCATGCTGATAGACTGTGCCTGGTGGCAGGAATAGCTGAGAGCTCACATCTCGAACCACAAACAGAAACACACTGGAAATGGCATGAGTCTTTTGAAATCTCAAAAAACCCCATTGACACACCTCCTTATCTGCCTATCCCTGTCCACCAAGTGGGAACTAAATAGTTAAACATATGAGCCAACAAGGGCCATTCTCATCCAAACCAGCACATCTTACACACTGTAGCTCTGACTTCCCAGTATCAGAAGTGTTCTTTGCCTTCCTGTCTTCCAGTGTACGAGGATGCTGGTTGACTCCACAGAACTTGGGAGGTTTTGTTTCCTTTGCCATGAGGGGTTTTCCCCCCTTTCCCTAGTTCCTTCTTGTTTCCCGGGACTCCGATTAACCCTCATTTCCTCCAGGAAGACTTCTGTTTTTCCCAGGTTAGGTTAAATGCCCTAGTCTATGACGTTGCTTTTATAGTAAACTCTTATCTGAACTCTTCTTAATTCTTAGTTAAATTATCCATTTAATACTTGCTTTTTTATTTCAGGTTAAAGACCAAGCTTTAACCTGATAGGAAATGTTTTATTTATCTGGTTTAGAGAAGTAACTTTCAGGATCTGGCACACGGTAGCTACTTAGAAAATATTTGTTGAAGAAATTGGTGATTAGCAGTAATCTCATAGGGCCAAGGTGGGGATAACAGGAGGAAAAACACACACGCCATTTAGTTAATTGCCTGGTACCTGTAAAAGTTAGATACCATTTAAAAAATAATTATTGTGCTCTTTCTTTGAATTAGTTCTGGGCTCCATGATGTATGTGGGGGTGGGGGAAGGCATTTCAACAGCATTTTGCTCTTCCCATCTGTGGCGTGGATGGTTCTTTAGTTGATTTTCTTTTTTCTGCTTGGCAGTCTGTAGCAAGCATCCTTAGTTGTTCATAAGGTGAGCTCTTTAAAAAAAAAATGTCACTATGCCAATATGTCCATCCGTAGAAGCCTAAAGTCATGCTAGTGTGTGGCTCCTGGGATGGACTATCCCTGTTGCCCTCCATTGACTACCACCATTCTCTCCCCAGCCTCAGGTCCCAGAGGGAGGTACAGTTGGGATTCATGTTCTGCCCCTTTGACTTCACTTTTTTTTTTTTTTTTTTTTTTTTTTTTTTTTTTTTTTTTTTTTTTTTTTTTTTTTTTTTTTTTGGTTTTTCGAGACAGAGTTTCTCTGTGTAACCGTGGCTGTCCTGGAACTCACTCTGTAGACCAGGCTGGCCTCGAACTCAGAAATCCGCCTGCCTCTGCCTCCCAAGTGCTGGGATTAAAGGCGTGCGCCACCACCGCCCGGCGACTTCACTTTTTATCTGTGTTTGAGCAGTGGATACCACTGGCCAATGATTGGCAATGATTCGCAGCAGGAGAGCAAGAAGAAGGTATCTGACACGCCCTCCCCTCCTCTGGGTGGTGGGTCCATAGTGTTTCTGCTTTCTCACTAAAGTCATAGTTACCCTATTAGAACCCTTTCTAAGCTGCTGTTTTCATGCACCCTGTCTTGTTGCTTTTCTCTTGTATTTTGCGGCAGGATCTGGCTATGTAGCTTACGCTGGATCCAAACTTTTCCTCCTCTTCCTCCTCCTCCTCCTCTTCCTCTTCTTCCTCTTCTTCCTCCTCTTCCTCCTCCTCACCCATTTCTGCAATGTGAGGATTACAGGCTTGTATTAGCAGCACCACCTGACTTGTCACAGACCCTGTCTCTGTAGAAACGTCTTTCTCATGCTTATTCTGACCCAAGGTAGCCACAGTTCCCCGCTCTTGCTAGCTCTGGTGAGCTCTTGCCTTCTCTTAACTGTTCTGCCAATTACATTCTTTTTAGTTACTCTCCCTTGGCTATGCTTTTGCTCTCTGATAGGACCCTGACTTGCGAAATTCCATTGCCTACATGAATAGCACTGACGTGGTTCTCACATGTGTCTCTCTGTGTCCTCTAAGCAAGTCAGAAGTTGGGTCGATGTCTCCTGAGCATAGGTTTCCATTATTCCCATTGCCCGAGTAGGCAGCTAGCATCTGGAAGCAATCAAAGTGAGGGACGTACCCAGACATCTCGAGGCTGGCAATATCAGAGCCAAGGCTCCGCTCAGCTCTAAGCCTCACTGCTGAATGCATAGCTGCCCTCAGCTGCTTCCCTCCTGCTCATCAGAAGCTGGACAGCTGGAACCCTAGATAAATCATTTTTGGCGATAAAGTCTGCTGCAGCAGGCCTGATTCAGGTAATCTCTGAAGCTTGTGAGTGCACAGCTGGCTCTGTGCCCCCGTTTAGAGCAGGTTCAGGAAGCATTCTCAGATGGCTCCTGGATGCCACTGCTTTTTCTGGCTTCATTCCTGAGGTAGGTAGGAAAACACACATGGGTCTCCTAGTTGCAAACCCAAGAAGAGCATAGTGTCGTATCTTTAGCAAATGACAACAGGCAAAACACACATGTCCAAAGGACTGGTTGGAATAATTTCCTTCTTATAGCCAGGGTGCAAGATCCTAATCTATTAATGAGACAGTTGCCCTTAAATATGACAACCCAGGTCTAGAAAATCACAGATGTTCCAACATTTTGCTTTATGTCCCAACTTTTCACTCGGGAAAATGAAGCTCTACTCACTGGTAAGAGGAGAAGCAGTCACTCATTAGAGTAAGCCAAAACAACAAAACAAACAGACAAAAACAAAAAACAAAACAAACAAAACTAAACTAAACAAAAAATGCAGGGAGATTACTCAGTGGGTACGAGCACCTGGCATGCAATCCTGAGAACTGGAGCTTGATACCTGAGCCCCCAGGAAAGAAGAGAACTGACCCAGTGAAGACATCCTCTGATGCCTGCCTCCCTCCCATGCACACATCATACACACACCTTCACAATAATAAGCAAATTAAAATAAAATAAGGGAAAAAACCCAGATAAACAAACAACAAAATTAAAACAAAAAGAAAAACAAAACAACAAAACAAAACCTGTTTAAGTCTTAATTTATTTACCTCAAATGCAAAAGTAGTGGTGACTTGGGTTAGGAGGCAGCTCCTACAGAGGCACAGGTCAGGTTACAGGTCAGATTGCCTGGTCTGAATTCCAGCTCTGCTTCAATATAGCTATAGCATCTTCGAAAAGGAACTTGAATGCTGATGTGCCTTTGTTTCCTCAGCTGTGAAATGGGTTGACCATAGAGTCTACCTGTGCTTGTTGGCTCGTTTCGGGTCAACTTTACACAAACTGTGGTCATCTGAGAAGAGGGAACTTCAGCTGAGACAATACGTCCATAAGATCAGGCTGCAGGCAAGTCTACAGGGCATTTTTAAATGAATGATTGATGGGGAAAGACCAGTCCATTGTGTGTGGGGGGAATCCCTGGAAGGGTGGTCTGGGGTTCTATAAGAAAACAGGCTGAACAAACCATGAGTGTGAAGATTAAACTCAGATTGTCAGCTTGGGGGCCAGGGTCTTTACTCACTGTATTGCCTCATTACACTTGATGGGGGGAGGGACCAGCTCACTGGAGGTGGGGCCATCCTTGGGATGGTGCTCTGAGGTTCGATAAAAAAGCAAGCTGAATGAGCCATGAGCAGCAAGGCAGCAAGCAGCATCCCTCCATGCCTCTGCACCAGCTCCTGCCTCTGTGATCCGGCCCTGTTGGAGTTCCAGTCCTGACTTCCTTCAGTCATGAACATATGAAAGTGTAAATCAAATACACCCTTTCTCCCTAAGTTGCTTTGGTCATTTTGTTTGTTTGTTTGTTTTACAATAATATTTATTTTTATTCTTTTAAAATTATGTGTACTGTGTATATGTTGTGGGAGGGGGTTGTGTCTCTGTAGTTTAGACTACTGCAAAGAAAACTAGGTCAGTTCCCAGCACAATTTCAGGCAGCTCTTAACTACCTGTGACTCCAGCTACGAAGGATCTAACACCTTCTTTTGCCTCCTCCAGTCCCTGTACTCATGTGCATACATACATGCACACACACACACACACATGCAGACATACATGCAGGTGAGCACACACACACACACACACACAATTAAAAATAAAAGAGACTTTTTAAAAAGAATTGAAGAATGAAATCAAGAAAAAAATGAGGGCAGGGAAAAAATGGCTCATCTATAAAAGGCAAATTACCAAAAAAAGGATAGAGAAAGGAGGAAAAGTGACTGTAAAGCATCTTTGAAATTATTTCAAAAGATGCAAAGTCTATGCAGTTGGTGAGAGTAATGAGGTGTTACTGATGTGTATGAGCAACCATTACAAAGTGGATAAACAGTTAATGTTTGAAGAAGAAAACTCAAAGGATGTTAAGACGATATAGTGTTCAAAAGTGATAACCTAATATCAATGAATTTTAAGAAAGTCCTGGGAAAATGAATGATACTTTCTAACATGTTTGTCAAAACTATGCACCAAGTCAAAACTACTATATGATGCAATATCAAATAATTTTAGTTTAAACATTTTGCCAGAAAAATCCATGAGATTTATTCTTTTTTTACTCTAAGAATGAGCATATAGTTAGAATTATAACCTATGTTCTATTGGATGAATTTTTTTCATAATTTGTAGCTTCATTTTTCACTAAAAATAATCTTTCCTGAAATGTTAATCTATCTCAAGTGACTTGGATATAATGTATGGTGGCCTGGATGTGGCATTCCATCTCCAATGACAGGAAGAGGCAGGACTCAAACCCAAGCAACCAGACCCTCTAGGGCAGGCTCTTACCATTACCTTGTGGAGTGTCCCAGCATGGTGGCTTTCTTTGTTTTCGTTACTTGATCAAACATCTTCTAATTATTCCAAACAAAATCCATACCCTTTGTGACAATAAGAATGTAGTGTGTATGTGTGTATGTTTGTGTGTGTGTGATGTATGTGTTCCTGTGTGTGCATACACATGTTCATATGCGTGTATGTGCGTATGTGTGTATATGTGTTCTTGTGTGTATGATATATGTGTTCTTGTATGTGTGCACATGTGTGCATGTGTGTATGTGTGTGTATGTGTGTGTGATGTATGTGTTCCTGTGTGTGTGTGTGCCTGATGGTGTGTGTGAGGGGGTATGAACATGTGTATATATGTTAGTAGAGACCTGAGGTTGATATTCAGTGTCTTTCTCTGCTACTCTGTCTCTCTGTCTCTATCTCTCTGTCTCTGTCTCTGTCTCTCTCATGAGAAAGTATCTCTCACTGAACCCATTGCTCACTGATTTGACTAGAGTGTCTAACCAGCAAGCTCCAGGAGTCTTCCTGTTTACCTTTTTCTGCTTAAGCATCGACCTTATTTATGGGTTCTGGGGCTCTGAACTCTGGTCCTTGGAACTTTGTTGAGGATCGGCAACAATTTAAAACAGTGGGAAACAAAGAGGAAGGAAGTGAATGTGCATGGGGTACGTCGGGTATAAAGTGTCTACTCTTGTCCAGCCCACCAAGCCACATTGCAACTGCAGCTGACATTCATTCCTCAATAAATTCATCGCTTCTAGCTCAGAAACCAAACCTACAGCCAATTAAATAACTCAGAAATGCCCAAAGTGCTCACATGGTGGCCTAAGACTTTTTAAAAAAATAAACATTCAGTTTTCTTTAGTGACTCCCATCTCCCTGAAGGGTGGGTACCGGCAGCTACATGACAGCAAAAGATGCTCAGTTGATGATCACACCTTGATGGAAGGCTTTGCCCATGTACTGGGAAAGAATGAAGCAGCACCTGGGTCTCCTTGCTGTCAGAACCCATTCGTACTATGGGTGTGACTCTCTCTGGGTGCACTATGAGTGTGACTCTCTGGGTGCACTATGGGTGTGACTCTCTCTGGGTGCACTATGAGTGTGACTCTCTGGGTGCACTATGGGTGTGACTCTCTCTGGGTGCACTATGGGTGTGACTCTGGGTGCACTATGGGTGTGACTTTCTCTGGGTGCACTATGGGTGTGACTCTCTCTGGGTGCACTATGAGTGTGACTCTCTGGGTACACTATGGGTGTGACTCTCTCTGGGTGCACTATGGGTGTGACTTTCTCTGGGTGCACTATGGGTGTGACTTTCTCTGGGTGCACTATGGGTGTGACTTTCTTTTTTAAGATTTATTTATTTATTATATGTAAGTACACTGTAGCTGTCTTCAGACACCCCAAAAGAGGACATCAGATCTCATTATGGATAGTTATGAGCCATCATGTGGTTGCTAGTATTTGAACTCATGGCCTTTGGGAGAGCAGTTGCCCCTCTTAACTGCTGAACCATCATCTCTCCAGCCCTGGATGTGACTTTCTATGGGTGCACTATGGATCTAGTTTCTCTGTCCATCTGGACCCCAGGCATCTGAAGACGCGAGCTTCAGAAATGGTGCTGCCATTGTTGGGTCCAAAGAGGATGACACTGGAAAAGCCATGTTTCTTCAGTTTAGTCATTGGAAGATGCCAGTGATGAGGTTGTAACTCCTGAGGGTCTGGGTGAACTCTTCAGGAAGCAGTACTCCCACACCATAGGAGTCGGCCAGCTTTGCCAAAGTGCTCCCCCAGATATGGCAGTGCCAATGAGGGTATCTCCATTGGAATACTCATGTTTTTCTTGACTAGTTGAAGGCACTCTTAGGCAACTGAGCAAAGGGTCCTTGGCCTTGGACTCATCAGCTGGATGATGATGCTTTGTTCATGTTCTCTTCTGGAGCGTGAACACACGTGCACGCGTGCATGCACACACACACACACACAAGTGAAATTTAGATATCCTAGAGTGTCTATTACTGCAATAAAACACCATAGCCAAAATTACCTTGGGAAGGAAAGGGTTTATTTTATTTTATTTTATTTTACAGTTTGTAGTCCATCATTCTGGGAAATCAGGGCAGGAACTTAGGGCCAGGAACTGATACAGGTCCTAAAAGAGTGGGTCTTATTCTTCATGGCTTGGTCAGCCTACTTTATAATACTCTCAGGACTACCTGCCCAAGGGTGGGACCACCTACAATGGACTGGGACCCCACAACATCAATTTCTAATTAAGAAAATACTCCCATTGGCTTGCCTACAGGCCAATCTTATTGAGACATTTTCTCAGGTGTGGTTCCTTCTTCTTAGATAACTCTGATTTGTGTTAATTTGACAAAAAAATTAGCCAGCAGAGGTCAGTGGGGATGGTAGCTAACACGCATTATGATAAGTTGTTAGTCTAGCCCTGACATACCTTTGGAGCAAAAAGGGAACAGAATAGGGCATGACAATTTTCTCTACATTTACACCCAGGGACAGGATATCTGGGTTGTACCAGGGTTCATTTGGGTTCATCTATATCCCAAAATGACCCTCAAGTAACTCGATGTCAGGCCACCTTCTAGTAAACTGTGATGCTGGTCATTGGAAAGCTGGTATACTGGGGCCAAGGCCACATCAGGAAGCGGGGCAGTAGGGAGTGGCCCCTTATTGGCTTATTGTAAGAACTAAACTTCTTTGTGATCAATTTGCTCTTTTCCCTGAGAGTTGTAAGACAAGCTGATCCCAGGAGGCTAACACCCTGGAGGATCCCTCTCCAGTCAGCCACACCACCACTGCCACAATTACCAATGAAAACAGAGGCTATGCCAGGACACAGAGACCTTTTTCCTGGCCTGGTTCCAACAGTCCTTGTAGCTCTCCACAAATTCCTCACAGTCCTGATGGAGCGTTCCTCCCACCGAGTGTCCTGGCTGTGCTATCTCACATTCTACATCCACTGAACACCAGGTTTGCACTGCTTGCTAAAATGTGCTTTCAAGGGTATTAATCAGCTATTGGCACTGTGGGAATAGTCTCAGATAAAAGGAGCTGCCTGGCCCAAGGGCATACTGGCTTCCTGAAGTAGAACCTTTGTTCCAATTCAGAGCAATGCTAGAGTTAACCCTGCGTCCCCAAGTTGGCTGGGGCCTCTGTTGAGACTACACACCAGCAACTCCTCCCTCTGCCCAGCTCTGCATCCTCTTTCTATCTGCTTCCACAGGGGCTGATCTTGGCAGCACTCACTAAGCAGCTCTGGGCATGCAGATCTTCGTGTAAAAGTCTCTTTTTCTCTCTTTTCTCCCATATCTCCCCTTCGTCTCTCCTTCTTGAGATTGGATCTTGCTAGCCCTGGCTAGCATTGTACTCAATAGCCCAAACTGATCTCAAACCATGGCAATCCTCCTGTCCCAGGCTCTTGCGAGCTTGGATGACAGGCATTTGCCACATTTGATGAGAATCTGCTTCTTGGAGGACTCAGCTTTTTCGTGTTGTGGAAGGTCCTCCTTGACACTCTCGGGCTGTCTTCACTTCCCAGAGCACTGGCTCTGGATGGCTCATCAGTTTTATCTGCAGTCCTCAGGAAACCATTCCCTTCTTTCTGTGGAGTCCTCTGAGAATTGGTCCTGAGAGAGGCATGGGGATCAGTGCAGCTTCCTTGCCAGCCCCATGCCTGTGACAGCATGTTGGCACAGCTCAGGAGAGTCTTCTTCACACTTCACCAGAACCAAGGAATAAGATTCACACACACACTCACTCAGTCACACACACACACACACACACACACAAACACTCATACACACATACGCACACATATACTCACTCACACTCAAAAAATACTCACTTACTTATTCAGACACCCATATACACACACACACATATATATACGCACACACTCATACTTATACACATATATACACACATACATACACACTCACTCATTCACACTCACACATACCCATACTCACACACTCACATATACAAATACTCATAAACACTCATATATACACACACTCACACACACAAACACCCAGACACACATACACATCCATCCATACTCACTCATTCATGCACAAATAACCATACACACACTCATACACATACACACATACAGATACTCACACACATACTCACACACACACATACAAATACCCACACACATTCACATACATACACACACTCACACACTTCACAGACACACTTATACACAAACACCCCTACACACACGCACACACACACACACAGTTTTCTTGGTCTCTCAAGGAAAATTCTTTGGTAGAAAGATAGACAAGTATCAGCCCCAGAACTAAAGTTTAGTGGGCTTCCTGAGCCAAGGTCAGCCCTGTAGTTTTGTCTTTCAGTCTTGTCTGGCCACACCACTGGGCAGAGAGACTCACCTCCACAATGTACTGGATTTTGCTATTTCTGTGGGCAGGTGTGATTCGCCACTTCATTCTACCAATGGAGGAAGAGTTCAGTTACTTGTCACCACACTGATGCCTCCTATCTCCACCAGCACTTCTCAGGGGCCTGGCAGAGCGGAGCAGGAGCCGGGAAGGCATATGTAAGGGCCACATACATCCATGACTTACTAGAAGGTGGGGCATCCATGACTTACTAGAAGATGGAGCATCCTGACTTCAGGGTTTTGAGGCCCTAGCCTACTACAACTCCCATTGTATGGTGTTGGTCATGATGCTCTGCCATCCACCTGGCAGCAGAGTTTTGTCAGTACAATTAACCAAAAGATACAAGTCTGCAGTATTCATCTCCGTATGGAGGAAAAGACAATTGCTAATACCTGGAGAGGCAGCAGAGTAGAAGTCAGGGTACCCATTGAGCACAGGGGAGGGGCTAACAGAGCAAACCCTGAATCCCTGTGGTAATGAGGTAAGCTACTAAGCAGAGAGGAAAGTGGGGAAGCCATTGAACAAAAAAGGGGAGGTAAGGTCAGCCATTGAGCCACGAGGCTGGGAAAGATGAACAGCCTTTGCGGGATGGGGTAAGTAGTGGGAGTGAGGTAAAGTACTGGGTAGGTCAGGAGGCTCAGTAAACCAAAGCCACAATGTTTGTATCAAGAATTATCTTTTTCTCTTGCCCTCTCCCGTTCTCTGGAATTCCGCTAGCTACGAGAAACTTCTCTGAAGCACCCTAAAAACAAAGACCTTCCCAACTCTGCAAATTGCCTGTTATAAGTAGACTTGGCACAGTGCTGACTTCCCATGGCACCAGAGTGGCAGGGATACCAATAGTTTCCTACAGTAGCTGACAGGGATGAGCTGTCATTGCTCAAAACTGGAGAATTGCTCATAGTCCTCACTGGGATTAGAGGTTGAGAATTCTTCCTGAGAGAGTCACAAGGGCATGTGCGTCTTCCTTGTCAGTCCCACACCTGTGAACAGCACACTGTCACAGCTCATGAGAGTTTTCCTTTCAATTTCCCAACAAGACCAAGGAATAAGCTTTGTCCAGTCTCATCCCCTCCTCTCTCTCTCCCTCTCTCTCTCCCTCTCTCTCTCTCTCTCTCTCTCTCTCTCTCTCTCTCTCTCTCTCTCTCTCTCATACACACACACACACACTGTCTTGTTCTCTCAGAAAAATCCTTTGGTAGAAAAGTAACAGGCTCAGAACTAAAGTTTAGTTAGCTGCCTGAGCTTACTAAGGGCCTACACTGAAGTCATATTACTCAGTCTGGTCTGGCCACGTCACCAGGAAGGGAGGCTGACCTTCCCAGTGTTTCTGTAGCCAGATGCCTGACAATGTTTACAATGTAACACTAATTTTCATAAACTCTTTCCAGAATGGACCCTATATGCTCTAAGAGAATCAGCCAAGAGAATATTTTTTCTTTTCTTTCTTTCTTTCTTTCTTTCTTTCTTTCTTTCTTTCTTTCTCTCTCTCTCTCTTTCTTTCTCTCTCTCTCTCTCTTTCTTTCTTTCTTTCTTTCTTTCTGTGTGTGTGTGTGTGTGTTTGCACACATGTGTGTGGTATATGTATGTGTACATGTGTACACAGGTATGTACATAGGTGTGAACACTTGTGGAGGTCAGAAGGCAAAATCAAGTGTTTTCCTCTATTGCTCTTCACATTATTTTTTGAGGCAGATTTTTTTCACTGAACCCAGAGACCAATGAGCCCTAAGACCCACCTCTTTCCACTGTCTCAGACAGCCCCCATCCCTAGCCCCGGGGTTATAGATGAGTGCCACTTCTCCAAGCAGCACACAGGTGCTGGCAATCTGAACTCATGTCCTCATGCTTGGGCAACAGGACTCTACACACTGCACTTTTCTCTAGCCCACTTACTCTTTTCCTATTAATTAAACATGCAGTGCTTCCCGAAGGAATTCTACTGACCTGGAAATTAAAATGAACGCACTGAGAAATGGGAGGGGGGGTGAGTTTGTGGAGAGGGGAGCATACTTTCTCCTTCATCCTCACCTGCTTATTTTCTCTGTCTTCTCGAAATGCTTTTCACACCCACGGAATCCCCTGAGGAATTCCAGTAGGGTGTTGGGGCAGAGGGGCTCTCTGCTGGAGTGATGAAATCAGTCCTTGCCAGCACCAGAAATGCCCAAGAATCTTTACAGTTTGAAGACACAAAGAGCAATGTGTCGATAACCAGCGTGATTTATAAAAAGTCATCATTGCTTCATAAAAGTCACCATTGTGAGCGGCTTGCTTGAGAGTAGAGAAAGACTGTCAAAGCCCTCTTGGGGAGTTATCCATATGTCATCCTTTCTTCCAGAATAACTTTCCACATACAGAAGGTAAGGCTGCATACATGGACCCTGATGAATGGCCCAGCCATGTTTGATTGAGATCATTGGATAGCAGCCCAGCAAGAAGGTGGTAGTGTAGAGCAGCAAGTTAAAGAGGTGCCCCTTGTGGTGTGGGGTGGAGAACTCTCCACCAGAAGGCGAGCTCTTTTCTTCAATGAGACCAACATCCCTTGCTGAGTAGCATGGTGCAGTGCAGCAGCCTTCAGAGTCTTCCCCAGGCATCTGGGAAGGGTGGACTCCCAGGCCCGACCTTAAACACAGAGGCAGTCTGCTGTAAATCAAGTAACTTCCTGGAGGGCTTTGCCCTCTCTGCTTCACAGTAGGACCCTTGGGACTGACTAAACAAAGCCAAATTTCGCATGAATGAAAACTTCATGGCTGGCCCCCCTTTCCCACATGGCTGCCAGTACTTGCATAGAGAGCAGACCAATCAAAATAACTTTCATCTTGGCTAATTAGAAAAGCAATTCTCCTCCCTCCCCAGGCAGGGAGATCTCTTGAGATGAAAAAAGGTAGGTCCCCCATGGCGTGTTAACAGCCCTAAGACCCACCTCTTTCCACTGTCTCAGACAGCCCCCATCCCTAGCCCCGGGGTTATAGATGA